>NC_044981.1:72450752-72750752 GCF_008728515.1 Papio anubis
GAGGCCAACATCATCCTGATACCAAAGCCTGGCAGAGACACAACAAAAAAAGAGAATTTTAGACCAATATCCCTGATGAACATCGATGCAAAAATTCTCAATAAAATACTGGAAAACCGGATTCAGCAACACATCAAAAAACTTATCCACCATGATCAAGTGGGCTTCATCCCTGGGATGCAAGGCTGGTTCAACATTCGCAAATCAATAAACATAATCCAGCATATAAACAGAACCAAAGACAAGAACCACATGGTTATCTCAATAGATGCAGAAAAGGCTTTTGACAAAATTCAACAGCCCTTCATGCTAAAAACGCTCAATAAATTCGGTATTGATGGAACGTACCTCAAAATAATAAGAGCTATTTATGACAAACCCACAGCCAATATCATACTGAATGGGCAAAAACTGGAAAAATTCCCTTTGAACACTGGCACAAGACAGGGATGCCCTCTCTCACCACTCCTATTCAACATAGTGTTGGAAGTTCTGGCTAGGGCAATTAGGCAAGAGAAAGAAATCAGGGGTATTCAGTTAGGAAAAGAAGAAGTCAAATTGTCCCTGTTTGCAGATGACATGATTGTATATTTAGAAAACCCCATTGTCTCAGCCCAAAATCTCCTTAAGCTGATAAGCAACTTCAGCAAAGTCTCAGGATACAAAATTAATGTGCAAAAATCACAAGCATTCTTATACACCAGTAACAGACAAACAGAGAGCCAAATCATGAATGAACTTCCATTCACAATTGCTTCAAAGAGAATCAAATACCTAGGAATCCAACTTACAAGGGATGTAAAGGACCTCTTCAAGGAGAACTACAAACCACTGCTCAGTGAAATAAAAGAGGACACAAACAAATGGAAGAACATACCATGCTCATGGATAGGAAGAATCAATATCGTGAAAATGGCCATACTGCCCAAGGTTATTTATAGATTCAATGCCATCCCCATCAAGCTACCAATGAGTTTCTTCACAGAATTGGAAAAAACTGCTTTAAAGTTCATATGGAACCAAAAAAGAGCCCGCATCTCCAAGACAATCCTAAGTCAAAAGAACAAAGCTGGAGGCATCACGCTACCTGACTTCAAACTATACTACAAGGCTACAGTAACCAAAACAGCATGGTACTGGTACCAAAACAGAGATATAGACCAATGGAACAGAACAGAGTCCACAGAAATAATACCACACATCCACAGCCATCTGATCTTTGACAAACCTGAGAGAAACAAGAAATGGGGAAAGGATTCCCTATTTAATAAATGGTGCTGGGAAAATTGGCTAGCCATAAGTAGAAAGCTGAAACTGGATCCTTTCCTTACTCCTTATACGAAAATTAATTCAAGATGGATTAGAGACTTAAATGTTAGACCTAATACCATAAAAATCCTAGAGGAAAACCTAGGTAGTACCATTCAGGACATAGGCATGGGCAAAGACTTCATGTCTAAAACACCAAAAGCAACGGCAGCAAAAGCCAAAATTGACAAATGGGATCTCATTAAACTAAAGAGCTTCTGCACAGCAAAAGAAACTACCATCAGAGTGAACAGGCAACCTACAGAATGGGAGACAATTTTTGCAATCTACTCATCAGACAAAGGGCTAATATCCAGAACCTACAAAGAACTCAAACAAATTTACAAGAAAAAAACAAACAACCCCATCAAAAAGTGGGCAAAGGATATGAATAGACATTTCTCAAAAGAAGACATTCATACAGCCAACAAACACATGAAAAAATGCTCATCATCACTGGCCATCAGAGAAATGCAAATCAAAACCACAATGAGATACCATCTCACACCAGTTAGAATGGCGATCATTAAAAAGTCAGGAAACAACAGGTGCTGGAGAGGTTGTGGAGAAATAGGAACACTTTTACACTGTTGGTGGGATTGTAAACTAGTTCAACCATTATGGAAAACAGTATGGCGATTCCTCAAGGATGTAGAACTAGAAGTACCATATGACCCAGCCATCCCATTACTGGGTATATACCCAAAGGATAATAAGTCATGCTGCTATAAAGACACATGCACACGTATGTGTATTGCGGCACTATTCACAATAGCAAAGACTTGGAATCAACCCAAATGTCCATCAGTGACAGACTGGATTAAGAAAATGTGGCACATATACACCACGGAATACTATGCAGCCGTAAAAAAGGATGAGTTAGTGTCCTTTGTAGGGACATGGATGCAGCTGGAAACCATCATTCTCAGCAAACTATCACAAGAACAGAAAACCAAACACCACATGTTCTCACTCATAGGTGGGAACTGAACAATGAGATCACTTGGACTCGGGAAGGGGAACATCACACACTGGGGCCTATCACGGGGAGGGGGAAGAGGGGAGGAATTGCACTGGGAGTTATACCTGATGTAAATGACGAGTTGATGGGTGCTGACGAGTTGATGGGTACAGCACAGCAACATGGCACAAGTATACATATGTAACAAACCTGCACGTTATGCACATGTACCCTAGAACTTAAAAAAAAAAAATTTAGATTGCTACATCTTTTCATTATTTGTCATTATTTTTCTTATTTTTATGTATTTATATTTTCTTCCTTAATTTCTGTGCACGGATAAATGAAATGAAGTCAGGTAACATTACACCAATTGTGGACTAAAAAGTAGATTTGTTTCTAGAACATAGAGTAAAATTCTTAATGGAAGTGCTGTTTGTAAATATAGCTTCCATTTTTGAGGCTCAACAATATTAACTGCAACCTAATTGATTTATGGCATCATTCTACAGATATACTCTAATATTAACTCTAATTTAAATAGTCTTGTAAAGCATTGTGTGGCCTAGCCTACACAATTTGCTAATACAGGTATTGATCAGAATAATCTATACAATAAAAATAAAAGCTCATTTTATGTGTGTGTGTCTGGGATAGAAAGTGTCTGGAAGATAGAGACTACAGCTGTGCATTTATATGCCTTTGGTAGAATACTATTCCTATTCTTTGTCTCCTTTCACTTTGATGTTGAAAACTGTCTATGACTGTCAAAACTCCAGGCAATTATAATTCACTGATTAAAATACATTGAGAAAAAAAAAACATATATAATACAAACATTAAGTATGCAGCTCCTGCAACTCCAGTGTAAGAGCATATCTGATCTTTATAATCAAACTATTTTAAAATTCTAAGTTGTATCCTAGAAAATAAAGCATAATATAAATTACAAAGAACCTTTTCCTATTTATAATGAAATTTTGCAATTCTGCATTTTGCAAAGTATACTTCAAACCTATGCCTTTTTCATTATGGCACAATGCCTTCATCAGAAGGGAAAACGTGCCTACTCAATGAGTGTTAGGAATTTCTTTCTTTATATTTTCTCTGTTAAGATTGTACAAGAACAAGGGCCCAAGGCATGAAGACAGAGGAAAAAGAAAAGCAGAGGTATTCACATATACAGTGGAAAGAATCTTCGTGCCCTTAGGCATGGAGTTTACACACTAAAATAAAAGATTTCTTAACATTGATGGGCATCTAGGTTTATTTCGTCTTTGCTGTTGTGAATCGTGCTGTATTAAAAATAACAGAAGACTCATGTATATCCAGTTCTTACATGTTTTCTTTCCTTTGACTCAATTATTCTCTTATCAATGGTGGATTTACACAGGACTAATTGTCATTATTTCTATATACACTTGCTAGTAGCACCTGAAACATTCTCCTTCTCTCTTGGTAAATTCATCTATAAGCAAAACATGTCAGTACAACTCTAAAAGGCTTTGCAGACATAACAATATAATTCACCTTCGATCCTGTACTTTAACTTTCCTTAAACAACAGAAACTCAGCTAAAAACCTGTCTTTCCATAGGAAACTTGCTCTTGATTCACTAAGGGATGAAATTCAGAGCTTGGAGTGTGATTGCTTTCCTGTAGCTAGCAAAATGTATTAAGTTATCTCTAACATTATCTAATGAAGTGCCTGTATTCAGTGGAGACACTCTCCTGAGAGCCACGTTGTAAAATGGAAATGCGGTCTTGAGAAACTGCAACTGCTCTGAGCCAAAAAAGAGGGTACTTTATGAATAGTATTTACAAGTAGAATAAAACATAAAAATTTCCCCAAAAGTAGCTTTCATTATCATCCAACAGAAATTTAAAAAAAAAAAATCATGGGAAAACAACAGACAGTAAACAACTCAGCTGTACCTGAGAGTCAATAAGAAAAAATACAACAACTAGTTGAAAATATAGCCCCGGAGCAAGGGAACTTACTAGTATTGGGATAGGTGCATTGAGTTGTCAAAAGCATGTAGTTATCAGTATAGCTTTATTATTTAAAAGACGAACATTTCCAAAAAATTCACACAGATGAATAGAATATTTCATTACTATTTCATAGTATGTTATATTACTATAAAATGATAACTTTAAAATGTAGTAATATGAAATGGAGATACACCGTTAAGGAAAATAAGAAATATAAAAACTAGATATATAGACAGATGTATAGAATAATACTATTTTAAAGAACTGTATTTTAAATCTATCCATGTACCAATTAAGAGTGAAAGAAATACACTAAAATATTGCCATTTTACAAGACCACTGTACCTTTCATTCCAATTCTCAATACAGACAGTGCTAAAGAAATTGTAGTCCTTTTTAATGTATGATCATAGAGACACATGTTTTTTTAATGCCATTTAAACCTAACAGATTGCTATATGTGATTACAATACTTAATAATCAAGTACTGTTTATCTCAAGAATGCAAGGATGATTCCATATCAGAAAATATATCCATGTAATTGGCCACAGATAAAAGTAGCAACTCATGATTACTTAAGAGATATGGAAATAACATCTGGTATAAATCAACACATAGCATAAGAAAGGAAACCAAATAATAAACAGAAGAGGGTTTCATTGATATGGTCAACTGTCTAAACCAAAACACTGAAAGCGAATATTTTATTTAAAATAGACATTTTACATATAGTCTCCTGTTAAAATAAGGAACAAGACGGCCGGGCGCGGTGGCTCAAGCCTGTAATCCCAGCACTTTGGGAGGCCGAGACGGGTGGATCATGAGGTCAAGAGATCGAGACCATCCTGGTTAACACGGTGAAACTCCGTCTCTACTAAAAAAATACAAAAAACTAGTCAGGCGAGGTGGCGGGCGCCTGTAGTCCCAGCTACTCGGGAGGCTGAGGCAGGAGAATGGCGTGAACCCAGGAGGCGGAGCTTGTGGTAAGCCGAGATCGTGCCACTGCACTCCAGCCTGGGCGACAGAGCGAGACTCCGTCTCAAAAAAAATAAATAAATAAATAAATAAAAATAAGGAACAAGACAAGAATGTCTTGTCAGTTTTAATTTTTATTGTTTCACAATAATAAGAATACTAGGGTTCTGAAAAAATACTATAGGAAAAGATTTATAAGAAGTATCAACTTTGCAAATGAAGAAATTAACTGTTATTGTTTAAAGATGATAAAATAATTTACCAACTATTACCAATTAATTATCAAAAACAAATAGAATGGATAAGGTATCAGAATTTAGTATGTTTTCTGGAACAAGATTAACATATGAAAATAAATGCTGTTTCTGTATATCAACCATAACAAACTACAAAATATTACCAGTAGCAAGATGCAATTTATAATATCAATTAAAAATTAAAATACCTAAGAATCAACAAAGAATATATCAAAAATGTGGAAAATAATCTAAAACTCTAATAATATATAAAATCTTTCAAAATGGAGAGAAATCCCAAGCTACTCCATTGGAAGATTAATATTATTAACATTTCAAATGTTACAAAACTATTACCAAAAGTCCTAATCATATATCTGCTAGATTTTTAAAATAAATCTAGTGAACATATTATATAATTTATGTAAATATATAAAGGCACCTATATATCTTATAAAGATATATATACTATATAGTGTATAGATATACAGCCTATATATCTATGAATATATGATACCATATGTAGATATATACACACTATATATACACTATATATAGTATATATAATCCACAGATATATAGGCTATGTATATGTCCATGTATGATATACATATGCATATATATACTATATGTTATTTATATCTATGAATATATATCATATATGGATATATGCTATATAGTATATATACCTCTATATCTATATATACTATAATATATAGCATACTGTATTTTGTGTATATATATACAGTATATATATACACAATACATATGAATACTATACACAGTATCTATATATTGTGTGTGTACATATATACACACACAATAGATTCTGTAGATATATTCCCATATATATGGATAGATACCTATATACCACATATATATACCCATATATCAATGGATTCTATATCTATCTATCTATGTCTAGATCTCTATCTAGATGTCTATTTTATTGACCAAAAATGAAGAAATACTTTTAAAGTACATTCTTTATACCATACTTTTATGACAATAAAACAAATAACAGATACATGAGTATGGTACCTATGGATGGGGAAGAAGAATGCCAATGGGAAAAGAATGATGACGTACCATGAACTAAAGGACACAATTAACTCTGTACCTGAGAGTCAATAAGAAAAAATACAACTATGTCCTATTAAAAGAAAATAAATAAATGCAATTTACAATGAAAGAGAATAAAATACGATAAATTACGTTAAAAAAACTTGTAGGGTAGGAAAGATAAGTGAGACAACACATGTAGAAGTCAAGTAAAGCTTTCTGGGCATGTTACCTATGAATTGGGTATTGAAGGTTAAACAGGAGGGCATTAGTATGAAATGTGAGGGAAGAAAATTTAAGATGAAGAAAAAGGATATTCATAAGGGCTTCTATAATGACAGAATGTTGGATTTTGTGGAAAGCTTTTTCCACATCCATTGAGATGATCATACAGTTACTGTTTTTAATTCTGTTTATGTGGTGAATCACATTTATTAGTTTGCACATGTTGAACAAGCCTCACATTCTAGGAATGAAGCCTACTTGATCACAGTGGATTAACATTATGATATGTTGCTGGATTCAATTTCCTAGTATTTGGCTGAGTATGTTTTGTCTCTAGGTTCATCATAGAAATTGGCCTGTACTTTTGTTGTTTCCTTGTGTCTTTGTCAGGTTTTAGAATGTGTTAGGGAGGATTCTTTCCTCCTCAATATTTTGGAATAGTTTCAGAAGGATTGGTAACAACTGTTCTTTGTATATCTGGAAGCATTTTGCTGTGAATTCACTGGGTCTGGGCTTTTAATGGTTGGTAGGTTTTTTATTACTGACTCAATTTAGGCACTTGATATTGGTCTATTCAAGGTTTAAGTTTCTTCCTGATTCAATTTTAGAAGGTTTGTGTTTTAAGAAATTTATCAATTTCCTCTAGATTGTCTAGTTTGTGTGCACAGAAGTGCTCGCAATAGTCTCCGAGGATCTTTTGTATTTCTGTGGGATCAGTTATAATGTCACCCTTTTTATTTCTGACTGTGCTTATTTGGATCTTCACTCTTTTTTTTTATTGGTCAAACTGGTCAGTCTATCGATCTTGTTTATTCTTTCAATTAACGAATTTTTGGTTTTGTTGTTACTTGGTATAAATTTTTGTGTCTCAATTTCATTCAGCACCTTTCTGATGTTAGTTATTTCTTTTATTCTGCTATCTTTATAGTTACTTCATTATTGTTTCTCCAGCTCCTATAGGTGTGATGTTAGATCTTTAATTTGAGATCTTTCTAACTTTTTGAGGTAGGCATTTAACTCTCTAAAATTTCACCTTAAAACTGCTTTTGCTGCATCCCAGAGATTTTGGTATGATGCATTTCTGTTTAATTTAAATGACTTTTAAATTTATTCTTTAATTTCATTGCTTACCTAAAGTCTTTCATGAGCAAGTTGTTTAATTTCCAGGTAATATGTGGTTTTGAGAGATACTCTTGATATTGATATTGATTTCTATTTTTTTTTTCCACTAAGAAAGTGGTTGGTATTACTTTGATTTTTTTTTTTAATTTATTGAGACTGGCTTAATGGCCAAGCATGTGGGATCAATCTTGGAGTATGTTCTATGTGTATATGTCAAGAATGTATATTCTGTATTTGATGGGTGGAATATTCTGGAGAAACTAAGCATCAAAGAAACATACCTAAAAATAGTAAGAACCATCTATGACAAACACACAGCCAAAATCTTACTTAATGGAGAAAAACTGGAAGCATTCTCCTTGAGAACTGGAACAAGACAAGTATCTCCACTCTCACCACTCCTGTTCAGTATAATCATGGAATCTTTGCCAGAGCAATCAGGCAAGAGAAAGAATTAAAATAGATCCAAATAGGAACAGATAAAGCCAAACTCTCTCTTCATTGATGTCAATAAATGACAAAGGCTTGGCCAAAAGGCTCCTGGAACTGATAAATGGCTTCAGTAAACTTTCAGGATACAAAATTATGTACAAAAGTTAGTAGCATTTCTATACCAATGACGTTGAAGCTGAGAGCCAAATCAAGAATGCAATAACATTTACAGTAGCCTCAAAATATAAATAAACAAAAAATACCTAAAAATATATCTAACCGAGAAAGTAAAAGTTCTCCACAAGTATAACTACAAAACACTGCTGAAAGAGATCAGAGAAGGCACCACAAGAAGTGGAAAAACATATCATGCTCCTGGATTTGAAGAGTCAATGTCATTAAAAGGGTCACGCTGTCCAAAGCAAACTACATATTTAACACCATTTCAAGGCACATTTTTCACATAACACATTATCAAGGCCATTTTTCACATAACTAGACAAAATTACTCTAAATTATTCTAAAATTCATATAGAACCAAAAAAAAAAAAAAAAAAAAGGCCGAATAGCCAATGAAATCCTAAGCAAAACAATAAAGCCAGAGGCATCACATTGCCCAACTTCAAACTATACTATAAGGCTACTAATATAGGTTGGCTGTGTCCTCACCCAAATCTCATCTTGAATTGTAACTCCCACAATTCTCACATGTCATGGGAGGAACCCAGTGGGAGGTGATTGAATTATGGATGCAGCTGTTTCCTGTGCTGTTCTCATGATAGTGAATGAGTCCCATGAGATCTGATGGCTTTAAAAATAGGAGTTTCCCTCCACAAGGTCTCTCTTTGCCTGCTGCTATCTGTGTAAAATGTGACTTTCTCTTCCTTGCCTTCCATCATGGGAATTAGAGCAAAGGTAACTCTTGTTATGTTTTAGCAAACAGACTGGTGCCATTTTTCCCCTGCCTAGAAATTTGTGGAACTTTTAACTTGAGAGGCATGATTTAGGGTATCTGGCAGAATAGATGTCTAAGCAGCAAAGCATTCAATAGGTAACTTTGGTGCTGGTTAAGGTATTCAGTTTTACAAGCGAAGCAAAGCATAAAAGTTTGGAAAATTTGCAGCCTGAAAATGTGATAGAAAAGAAAATCTTATTTTTTGAGGAAAAATTCAAGCTGGCTGTAGAAATTTGCATAAGTGATGAGGAACCAAACGTTAATCTCCAAGACAGTGGGGAATATATCTCCAAGGCATGGCAGAGGTCTTCATGGCAGCCTCTCCCATCACAGACCTGTAGGCCTAGGAGGAAAAATGATTTCATGATCCAGACTCAGGGTCCTCATGCTGTGTGCAGTCTAGGGACTTGGTTCCCTGTGTCCTAGACACTCCAGCCATGACTAAAAGGGGCCAAGGTAGAGCTTGCACCATGGCTTCAGAGGGTGCCAGCTTCAAGCCTTGGCAGCTTCCAAGTTGCGTTGAGCCTATGGATGCACAAAAGTAAAGAAATTAGATTTGGTAAACTCCCCCTAGATTTCAGAAGATGTATAGAAACACCTGGATGTCCAGGCAGAAGTTTACTACAAGGGCAGGGCTCTCGTGGAGAACCTCTGCTAGGGCAGTGCAGAAGGGAAATGTGGGGTTTGAGCCCCCACATAGAGTCCCTACTGGGCATCACTTAATGGAGCTGGGTGAAGAGGACTACCCCCCTCCAGCCCCTGGAATGGTAGATCCACGGACAGTTTTCACTGTGTGCTTGGAAAAGCCACAGACACTCAATGCCAGCCCATTAAAGCAGCAAGGAGGGAGGCTGAACCCTGCAGAGCTACAGGGTTGGAGCTGCCTAAGACCATAGAAACCCACCTCTTATATCAGCATGACCTGGATGTGAGACACAGAATCAAAGGATATCATTTTGGAGCTTTAAGATTTGAATTCCCTGCTGGATTTCAGGCTTACATGGGGCCTGTAGTCCCTTTGATTTGGCCAATTTATTCCATTTGGAATGGATGTATTTACCCAATGTCTGTACCTTCATTGTATCTAGGAAGTAACTAACTTGCTTTTGATTTTACAGGCTCATAACCAGAAGTGACTTGCCTTGTCTCAGATGAGACATTGGACTGTGGGCTTCTGAGTTAATACTGAAATGAGTTAAGACTTTGGGGGACTGTTGGAAAGGCATGATTGGTTTTGAAATGTGAGGACATGAGTTTTGGGAGGAGCCAGGGGCAGAATGATATAGTTTCGCTGTGTCCCTACGCAAATCTCATCTTGAATTGTAACTCCCACAATTCCCACATGTCATGAGAGGAACCCAGTGGGAGGTGATTGAATTACGGGGGCAAGTCTTTCCTGTACTGTTCTTGTGATAGTGAATGAGTCTCATGAGATCTGATGGTTTTAAAAACAGGTGTTTCCCTGCACAAGCTCTCTCTTTGGTGTCATTATCCATGTAAGACAGGACTTGCTTCTCCTTTCCTTCCACCATGATTGTGAGGCCTCCCCAGCCACATGGAACTGTAAGTCCTTTAAATCTCTTCTTCTTTCCAGTCTCAGGTACGACTTTATCAGGAGCATGAAAACAGATGAATATGGTTATAGTAACAAAAACAGCATGGTCCTGGTGCAAAAGCAGACACATAGACTAATGGAAAAGAAAAGGGAACACTGAAATCAAGCCATACACCTAAAGCCATCTGATCTTCAACAAAGTTGACAAAATTAAGCAACAGGGAAATAATTCTCTATTTAATAAGTGGTGCCAGAATAGCTGGCTAGCCATATGCAGAAGAATGAAACTAGAACCTTACCTATTTCTATATACAAAATTAGCCAAGATGAATTAAAGATTAAAATGTAAGACCTCAAACTATAAGAATGCTAGAAGAAAACCTAGGAAACACCCTTCTGTACAATGGCCTTGGGAAAGAATGTATAGCTAAGTTCTCAAAAGCAATTGCAATGAAAACGAAAATTGACAATAGGACCTAATTAAACTAAACAGCTTCTGCACAGCAAAAGAAACTATCAACAGAGTAAACATACAGCCTATAGAATGAAAGAAAATATTCACAAAGTGATCATCCAACAAAGGTCTAATGTCTAGAATCTGTAAGGAACTTAAACATTTCAGCAAGTAAAAACCAAATAGCCTCATTAAAAATGGGGAAGGCATGAATAGCAATTCTCAAAAGAAGACATGCTAGTGACTGAAAAACATGAAAAAATGTTCAGCATCACTAATTATCAGAGAAATACAAATCAAAACTATTATGAGATACCATTTCACAGCCATCAGAATGGCTATTATTTAAAAGTCAAAAAACAATACTGGTGAGACTCTGGAGAAAAGGGACCACTTATACACTATTGGCGGGAATGTAAATTAGTTCAACCACTGTGGACAGACGTTTCCAGATTTTTCAAAAAACTTAAAATAGAACTATCATTTGACTGAGTAATCCCCTTACTGGGTATATATCCAAAAGAAAATAAATCTTTCTGCCAAAAACACACATGCACATATATGTTCTTTGCAGCACTATTCACAGTAGCAAAGACATGGAATCCACCTACATACCCATCAATGGTGGATTATATAAAGAAAATGTCATACATATGCATTATGAAATATTACATAGCCATAAAAAAGAATAAAATCACGTCTTTTGCAACAATATGGATGCATCTGGAGGTCATTATTCTAAGTAAATTAACAGGGAAACAGAAAAACAAATACTAAACATACTCACTTATAGGAAGGTGATAAATAATGAGTACTCATGGGCATAAAGGTGACAACAATAGACACCAGGGACTACTAGAAGGGTGAGCGAGAGAGGGAGGTAAGGGTTGAGAAACTTACTATTGAGTACTATGCTCAGTACTGCAGCAACAGGATCAGTTGTACCCTAAACCTCAGCATCACGTAGTACACCTAGGTAACAAACCTGTATGTATACTCCTTGGATCTAAAATAAAAGTTGAAATTATGTTAAACAATATATTCGAAGGCTCAAAAAAGTAAAAGAATGGCCTATTTTTATTATCTGAGTTAAAACAACAAATTTTCTACTTTTTTCATACACATTTTCCTGAGGGTATGATAAAGTACAATATTAACTTAGATGGAGTTATTTTTAATTTATCTGAACCAATTTTGGCCAATGTTTTGCAAAATGAAATGCATAAATTCACATGTATTTAGCTATTTTAATTCCAACATTTATTCTAAGGTCGTTATTCTTTGTAATATAGAAAAAATTACCATTCCACCAATTCTTTAGGATGAAATTTTTTTTCACACCTCATGATGCCATCTTGAATAGCAGATGCTTTCAAAAATGGAAAAAAGTCACTATCTAGGAGTCACCATTTCATATCACTATGAATCACCATTTCATTTCACCCATTCCCTTAAAAAAGTCACATTACAAAGTTTTTATCAGATAAAGTAAAGTGTTTTGTATTTGTTTTCCTGGAACATGTATATTCTTAATATTTTGGGGCATTCTTGGTCCTGCATGTGTTATCTTATACTATTACTCTTTATGCTTTCATAGCCCCTCCACTTATACCTGTTCTGATTCTCAAATCAGTATGTTTATCTAGACTTCTCCTCTAAGCCTCATATTCCAGCTCTTTTCTGTGTATCTTCACCTAAAAAGGGATTTGAGTATCTCAAACTCAACATGGTTACAACTGTACTGATCATAAATTACCCACAAACCTTCCCTAGTTTTATTATCTATTGCAATTAATGTTTAAATGGTCATCTACATGAAAAACTGTGGAGGCATCCTTCACTTCTTCTCCTTTTCTTTCATACTCCTCATTCAATCACCACATTCAGCTTATTTTACCTGATCATTATTTATCTGCTCAGTCTTTTCCTCTCAGTCCACATTATCATCCCCTCTGGATCAAACCCTCACTACCTGAAGAGAAGTTATTGACTTCCTAAACTGCCTTTCAGTGTCATCCCTAACCCTGTATCCCAGTGAATTTTCAGAATGAGCTCTCTGAAAATAATCTGACTTTATGATTTCCATATTTAAATTCCTTCAGCTGATTTTCAACTTCTCAGGAATACCACCTAATATCCCTACCAGACAGTCATCTTTCATCTACTGAATAATTCAGTTGACTGAAGCAATGATCTTTAAAAATCTTATGTTGCACAACTCTATTTGCAAATGTTTTAAATACACCTTCATAAGTATATAATTGCTTCGTAGCATATAATTGCTATATGATGCATATCTTAAAATATTTTCCAAAACATAAATAAGAACATAAACATGCCACTATTTTTTTTTTTCTGACAGTGGTCTCGTAGATCACATTGCATACTCCTGAGGAGTTTGTAGACCCAATTTGGTGATCACTATACTAAATAGTGTTGTCAGCAAATTGAAGGTCACATCTTTGATAGTTTTTACCGCCATTTAATATCTTTTTATATATTACAGACTATGTTCTTCCTCTCAGTCAGGCATGTTAAAAATGCGCAATTGGATCAGAGTACCTTGAGATTTAAAAGGACTTCAATTGTCCTACTGTATTACTTTCAAGAAGTAGTATAGAAAAAAGTATAGAAAGATCAGTATAAATTTATCCCTACAGCCACCAAACCAGACAATGCATAGTGTCTCAGAAATGCATGCATCATCTTAAAACATGATTCATCACCCTATGGCCCAAAATGGACTTTGAGCCTTTATGTCTTCCTTCAAAAACCCTCCCTTTTAGCCAGCGTTTTAAGTTACCATTTTCAAGCACATCATAAGCTTATTCCTGGCTTCAAACTTTCCCTTGAACCAATTCCCCTACCTGCACATCTCTCATGTCCCTTTTCTGACTAGATGAACATTGATATGTGATTATGATTCTCATTCCTCCCTAATTACTTTTGGATAAACTCTTTTAAGCAGTCCTCTCTTCTGATTTCAGTATTGTATGTCCAGTCTCTGACAGTCTCTCTTTGTCTTAGCCAGCGTGGACTGCCATACAAAATACCCTAGACTAGGTGGATTAAACAACAGAAATTAACTTTCTCACAGGTCTGGAGTCAGACCAAGATCAAGATGTCAGCATGTTTAGATTCTGGTGAGGGCTCTGTTCTTGGCTTACAGGTAGCTGCTTTCTTGCTGGTTTCTCACATAGCAGAGAGAGACAGACTGAGCAAGTCCTCTGATGTCTCTCCTATATATGCAATTATTTCTTAAAGGCCTCATCCTAAATACCATTACATTTGGGGTTAGGGCTACAACATATACCACTGTATCCCTGGTCTTCCAAAATCCATGTCATTATCACATGCAAAATGCATTCATTCTATAGCTCATGTCCCAGCATGAACTCTGCAGTCTAAAGTGCAAAGTCTCATCAAAACAACATCTAAAGCAGAAACGGATGAGACTCAAGGAATGATTCATCCTAAGGCAAAATTCTTCTCATGTTGTGAACTTGTGAAACCAGACAACTTATGTCTGGCTTCTAAAATACAATGGTGGGGCAGACATAAGATAGAAATTTTCATTCCAAAAGAAATAAATTGAAATAAAGAAAGTGTGATGGGTCCCAAGCAAATCCAAAATTTAGCAAAGCAATTGCCATTATAGATCTTAAGGCTCAAGAATCAACCTCTTTGGCTCAATGTCCTGCCATCCAGTTCCATAAGAGTGGCAGAATCATCCCAGGTTGAGGCCATCTGGCTGCTGAAACTTAGCCAGTGGCCCTGATATCTGAATCTCATTCAGGGTCATTTTTCTGTCTTCTTTAAGAAGAGGACCTATTGTGGGGAGGGGACAGGGGGAGGGATAGCATTAGGAGATATACCTAATGTAAATGACCAGTTAATGGGTACAGCACACCAACATGGCACATGTATACATATGTAACAAACCTGCACGTTGTGCACATGTACCCTAGAACTTAAAGTATAAAAAAAAAAAAGGAAAAAGAAAAAAAAAGAAGAGGATACATTTGCAGCCAAATACCTTTATCATCTCGTCTGGTCAAATTCAAGAAATCTGATAGTGTTCCTTCCTTTTGTCCCATCTTCATCCTCTCCAGTTTGAACTGGCAGTGTTTCTACTTTCATAATCCTATTAACTCAATTAATAGTCTAGCCATACCCATGGTGTTCTCGTTAGAACACTGTTTTCTAATTTTTTGAATATGAATAGGCTACGAATTATCCAAATCTCCAAGTTCAGGTTTTTTTTTTCTTTTTAACAAATCCTTCAATTTGACTTTTTCCTTGTACATTTTAATACAGTCAGGAGGATACAAGCTGCTTCTTCAGTAACATTGTTTAGAAATCTCCTCAGCTAAATATCCAGTTTTATTACTCACAAGTTCAACTTTCCACAAAACACTAGAGCACAGTTCAGCCAAGTTATTTGCCACCGTATAAGAATTTCCTTTTCTCCGATTTTCAGTAATATATTCTTCACTTTCATCTGAGACTCATCAAAATCACTCTTAACATCCATATTTCTATGTACCTCAAAACTTTTTCATCCTTTACCCATCACCTATTTCTGAAGCCACTTCCTTATGTTTAGGCAATTCTTACAGCAGCACCCCACTTCTTGGTACCAAAAGAACTGCATTAGAGTTCTCCAGAGAAACAGAATCAAAAAGAGATTCAGAAAACCTATATCTGTATCTATTCAATCTATATTTATATCTACATTTATCAACCTATCTATAAAGAAAAAGAAATTTACTGATTTATTGCAAGAAACTGGCTTACATGATTTTGGAGGCTGAGACATCTCATGATCTGCAGTTGGCAAACTGGAGATCCAGGAAAGCCAATATGTTGTTCCAATCATAGTCCAAAAGCTAGGAAGACCAATGTTCCTACTCAAGCAGTCAGGCAGAAGTTCCTCCTTATTCAGACTTTTGGTTCTACTTGTGTTTCTAATTGACTAGATGAAGCCAACTCGCATTAGAAAGAACAATCTGCTTTATACTCACTCTACCTAATCAAATATTACTATCATCCAGAAACACCCTCAGAGACACACTCAAAATAATCTCTGACCAAATGTCTGGACATTCTGTGGCCCAGTTAATTTGATACATAAAATTAATCATCACATACCTGATGCTCCAAGTAGTCAGGACAAAACTGAACTCAACTGCACAGCTTGGAAGGTTATAGTTCTACTGAAGGCTGATGAGAAAATCTAGAGCATAAATATGATGAGTCCTTCCCAGTTCACATGACTACAATATCTTTCCCTCAGCATTTTAATATTGACCAGCTGTTTCAATTCTAATCTCTCTTATAGATTGTCACTCTCAGCCTCATGATTCAAAAGTTCATCTTTGGCTTTTCCCTCACTGTTACTGTGGCAGGCCAAGAAACTAGCATCTGGCTTGGTCCATGTCATCCCTTCCTTAGCAAAATGTCTGCCTGTTAAGCTCTGGCTGCTGGTAGTATGCTGTGGTACTGGCTTATGTAAGCACTATCTAGATGGCCTCATCTGCTGCTATACTATGAATGTTTGTGCCCTCTCAAAATTTATATGTTGAAGTTGTAACTTCCAAGGTGATGGTATTAAGAGGTGGGGTTCAGAAGGTGATTAGATCATGAGGACTTCAAACTTATGAATGGAATTTATGCCCTATAAAAGAGGCCTGAGGGAGATTGTTGACCTCGTCCTGCATGCCAGGACACAGCAAGAAGGCATTGTTCTGTGAACCAGGAAGTGGGAACTCGCTGGATCTGTTGGTGCTTTGATCTTGTACTTCACAGACTCCACAACTGTGAGAAATAAATTTCTGCTTCTGCTTTTTATGAGCCACTCAGTTCATGCTATTTTATTATAGCATCCCTAAAAGAATATGACACCTACCACCTGCAAGAAGGGTTGAACAGCATTGCATTGAATAAAGATAGGACTATTTTATTGATTTGTTACTTTTACTCCCAGCATTATAGACAGTATCATATACTTATGCATTTCCCCATCAGTTATACTAAAGTAGTGATTTTACTTCCCAAGTATTTTTTCATGACACACATTATTTGCCACCTCGTTTATTCATGAATTGAATTCAGTCTTCTAATATCTGGGAAGCCCCGTCTAAAATAGCACCTTGATTTTGTCACTATTTCCAATATCTCATTGTCAGTTTTGAGTGATGAGAAATTCTATTTTATCAATGAATTGAGAATTAATCAGTCTCTCTGGGATATATTCAAGCTAACCAATCTCAAGGGGCTAATGCATAAAATTGAAATTAAAATGTATTCATTTATATAAAAAAACTCTTCCAAATAGACTGAATATCTACATTTAATGGTTAGCTTATTCTTTCCCTGTGGAACAGCTACATGGATAGTCAAATTTAAATCTGAAGGTTGTTTGATAAGTATGATATCAGAACACCAGGAAATAGGCAATCTAGCAGTGTCCTTGGTAAAAATAATTAGAGGCTTTCTCTTCTACTCTGTTTATATATGCCCCTTGGATGGCAAATATTCATATTTTTGAGGGAGAGTATTCTTTTTCATGAATAATAATATGGCAGAATGACCAGTTTAGCCCCAATTTAGCCTCCCAGAAATGTGTCATATTTTAAACAGTGTACATCTTCTTTTGCTCCCACATTTTATATAGTTTAATACAATAAGCTAGACTAAAATATTTTTTAGTTAATTGAATTAGACCTCTACTTATAACAACTCATTTAATCTAAAATTGAAATATTGCTAGAAGGAGGGACAAGGTATTTTAAAGAATAATGGTGAAAACCACAGTAAAACAAAAATCTCCTAACTGTCCATGGTTTGCAGATGGAATTATATACAATTTAATTTTTAAATAATTTAATTTTTATGGATACGTAGTGGGTATATATATTTATTGGGTACAGAAGATACTTTGATACAGGTATAGAATATGTAATAATCACATAAAGGTAAATGGGCTCTTCATCACCTCAAGCATTTATCATTTATTTGTGTTTTGAACATTCCAATTATACTCTTAGTTATTTAAAAATGTACAATAAATTAATGATGATTGCAGTCACCCTGCTGTGCTATCAAATAATAGATCTTATTTTTTCTATCTAGCTATATTTCTGTACCCAGTAATTATCCCCATTACCCCTGCACTCCACTACCTTTCCAACCTTCTGGTAACCATCATTCTACTCTCTGTCTCCATGAGTTCAGTTGTTTTTACTTTTAGCTCCCACAAATAAATGAGAATGTGCCAAGTTTGTTTTTCTGTGCCTGGCTTATCTCATTTAACATAGTGTCATCCTCCAGTTCCATCTATGTTGTAACAAATGACAGGATCTCATTCTTTTTCTATGGTTGATTAGTTCTCCATTGTGCATATGTACCACATTTTCTTTATGCATTTGCCCTTTTTAAAATCAGGTTATTAGACTTTTTCTTATAGAGTTGTTTGAACTCCTTATATATTCTGGTTATTACTTTCTTGTCAGATGGCTAGTTGTCAAATATTTTCTCCCATTTTGTGAGGTTGTTTCTTCACTTTTTTGTTTCCTTTGCTGTAAGTTTTTCCAAATCTTAGCTATTGTGAATAGTGTTTCAATAAACATGGGAATGTAGCTATCCTTTCAATATTCTGATTTCCTTCCTTTGGGTATATTCCCAGCAGTGGGATTGTGGGATCATATGATAACTCTATTTTTAGCTTTTAGAGCAACCTCCACACTGTTCTCCTTAGTGGTTGTAAGAGTTGTAATTCCCTCCAACAATGTAGGAGGATCCCTTTTCTCCACATCCCCACCGGCATTCATTTTTATCTTTCTTTTAGATAAAAGCCATTTTTACTAGGGTAAAATGATTCTTCATTGTAGTTTTGATTTGAATTTCTCTGATCATCATTGCTGTTGAACATCTTTTAATACATCTGTTTACCATTTGTATGCCTTGTTATTAGAAATATCTATTCAAATATTTGCCCTTTTTAAAATCAGGTTATTAGACTTTTTCTTATAGAGTTGTTTGAACTCCTTATATATTCTGGTTATTACTTTCTTGTCAGATGGCTAGTTGTCAAATATTTTCTCCCATTTTGTGAGGTTGTTTCTTCACTTTTTTGTTTCCTTTGCTGTGTGAAAGCATTTTCACTTGATATGATTCCATTTGTCCATTTTTGCTTTGGTTGCCTTTGCTTGTGGAGAATTACTCAAGAAATCTGTGCCCAAGGTAATGTCCTGGGGAGTTTATCAGTGTGTTCTTTTAGTAGTTTCACAGTATGAGGTTTTAGATATAAGTCTTCAATTAATTTGAATTTGGTTTTTGTATATGGTGAGAGATAGGGATCTAGTTTCTTTCTTCTGTGTATGGATATCCTGTTTTTCCAGCACTATTTACTGAAGAGACTATCCTTTCCCTTATATATGTTATTGGCACCTTTGTTGAAAATGAGTTCACTGTAGATATATGGATTTGGATTTGTTTTTGGATTTTCTACTCTGTTCCATTGGTCTCTGTGTCTATTTTTATGCCAGTACCATGATGTTCTGTAGTATAATTGGAAGTCAGGTAATGTGATTACTCCAGTTTTGTTCCTTTTGCTAAGGATGACTTTGGATATTCTGGGTCTTTTGTAGTTCCACTTGAATTTTAGGATTTTTTTCTATGTCTGTGAAAAATGTCACTGATATTTGATAGGGATTGCATTGAATCTAGATTACTTTGGGTAATGTAAACATTTTACTAATGTTGATTCTTCCAATCCACACAGAATAGTTTTCCTTTTTTCTGTGTCTGCTTCAATTTCTGGTATCAACTTTATACTTTTCATTGTAAATAACTTTCCCTCCTTTGATTTAGTTTATCGCTAGGTATGTGTTTGTTTAATTTTGTAAATAGAATTACTTTCTTAATTCCTTTTTGGGTTGTTTGCTGTTGGAACATAAAAATGCTACTGATTTTTGCATGGTGATTTTGTATCCTGCATTTTTATTGAATTTGTTTACCAGTCCTAACAGTTTTTTGGTGGAGTCTTTAGATTTTTCAGCAGTAACATTGTTGTGTGTATCTTTCTATCCTAAATCAATGTACTACTATGAATTTATACTTTTCTGTATTTCTTTTTTAAAAGGGCAGTTAATGGATGTTGTAGAAAAGCAAAGTTCCATTTCACCTTTATTTTTTAAATAAAGGCATAAAATCATTGTCCTGTGATTGATTAACACCTTTTAGTTTCAACTTTTAGTTTTCTTAAAATTTTTAATACAAGATACTTAATTGCAACATAGTTGAGACATTTAGAATGGCACCAAGAAGTTTATTTGTTTATTTTTTCACTTGTTTATTTACATTAAGTAAGTTCATAAAATGAAGTTTCAGTGAGCTGAAGGAAATCAATATGTATATTGGGGTAGGAAAGAGAATGCCCCATATCCTTTTTATGGGTCTAAAATGTGCATTCTTTGTACATTTTTCACGCTAAAAATAGGCATTTTGTTTATTTGTTTGAAGCAAATTTTTATTGCTATGCTTAACTTATATGTGCATCATTACCTTAGAAGAATATAAATTATAACTAACAATGAAAACAAATTTATAGCACCTATGCCCAGCCTATGGCAGGAGATAATAACTATGGGACTCTTCATATAGAACCCAAACCCTAACCACACAGCAGTAGAATGGTGGTAATTTGGACTAAAAAATAATTTCGACAGGGTGCAGTGGCTCACACCTGTAATTCTACAAATTTGGGAGGTCGAGGCAGGCAGATCATGAGGTCCAGAGTTCAAGATCAGCCTGGCCAACATGGTGAAACCCTGTCTCTACTAAAAACACAAAAATTAGCTTGGAGTGGTGGTGAATGCCTGTAATCCCAGCTACCCAGGAGGCTGAGGCAGGAGAATTGCTTGAACCCGGGAGGCAGAGGTTGCAGTGAGTCAAGATCGTGCCACTGTGCTCCAGCCCGGGCAACAGAGTGAGACTCCATCCCTCCCCACCCAAATAATAATAATAATAATAATAATAATAATAAGAAGAAGAAGAAGAAGAAGAAGAAGAAGAATTTCAAGCTAAAGCTCTATGTGACAGCCATAATTGTAAACATTAAAATAGTTGGTAATCAAGACAAATATATGACTTGTCTTTGATTTGTAGCCCTAGACTTGCAATATTTGTAAGATGAACAAAAAGTAGGTACAAGGGAAATACAATATTTATTTGGTCTAATTTAATTTATGAGAAATGGGAAAGAACTCACTTTTCCTTAATAGCAAGATGCTGGGCTCAATCTTCGTTGTTCTTTGTCTTTAAAGAGATAGCCACATAAAGACCTAATAGAATGATAAGAACAAGGAATAAAAAAGATATGAGTAATGGATAGGATTCCTAACAATTCCAATTTCCTTTCACTGTCTCCCTCTTTTTCTGTCTGCACTAGCCATCTGAGTAAGTGAGTTGCTATATTTAATCATCACAGTTTGGGACAAATGGTGGTTGTGCTGTCATTTTTTAAACCTTGAACACATGAGTCATTTAAAAATGAAGGAGAATCTGAATACTTGGAATTTAGGCAGCTGGGAGATGGATGAAACTAAGCAAACAGGCAAGGTGAAGCATACAGTTTAACTCATTGACTGAGATCATTTTGACTTTCTATATTGGAAGTGTGTAGATAAGCCCTATATCCATTCAGAAAGATAATGCTGACTTGGACTCAACTAAAACAACTGACAAGGAAATGAAACACTCATCAAACATGGCTTTAGTTAGCATATCCTCTTTACCATAGTGCATTTAGTTCCCGACATTACTGGAAGACATTGATTTTTAAAAATAAACAATTAGAATTCATTTTACCCTACTGGCCCCTGTCAGCAAAATTGATCAAGCTATCATCTAGTGCAATCCATTCCAAACTAAATTATTAAAAAAGAAAAGAAAAAAATCCCTAACCACACATTTTCAGAATATGTTAGGAAAATATATTCCTCCATGATTTTTCACACATTGCATTTCCTTCTGTATTATAAATGCAACCAGCAGTTCAGCTTTCACTGGTTAGTTTGTGGTTTATGGGCACTAATGTCCCTTATGGCATGTAACAATTTAGAGGCTGGAAGGCCTAATTGAAAAGCCTCCTTCATGTTTCTGCTGAAATAACAGTAAAATACTAGGTAACCAAAAACTGAGTCACCATAGAAATATACATTTAGAAAAGAGGAGGAAACAAGAGAGAGAATGGAGAAATAAGACCATGAGGGCCATGGTACTGAGCCCACAGGCTTTTAACCAGAGAGAAATGATATTCTTTAAGAGCTAAATTTGTGAAAAATGATACAACCTAGTATTTATCCTACTTCTTTTATTTAAATTAAATAAAAGGAGAGCAAAAGACAGGCTATCTAGCTTATTTTTTGATTTTGTTCTGTTTTGGTCCAAATATGACAAATTCCTGCTGTTCTAAGCAGTGTATTATAGATTATCCAATTTAATTAGCAAGCACACAGCAGACACCTGGAAAAAAAGATAGAAGAATAATCTTTTGCAGTAGCCAACTATTTCTCACTTCAGAGCATTAAAAAAAAAAAAAAAAATACTCCCCAACTAATCCACTAGTCCTCATGGCCATTGTGTATCGACCATATGGAGCACTGATCCAGCACTATAGCCCCAGTCTCCTCAAGCCTTCAAACTTCCAATGCTGGGGATCTTGCTTTCAATGCAATCACCCAAAACCTAAGTAGAAATCAGTCATGATAGTTATATTACTTCAAGCTAGCTGTCATGATGATGGCCCCAAAAAGCATTGCTTAAGTCAGCAGTTCTCAAAGAGCTTCAGTATCACTTTGGAACTTGTTAGAAATGCAAATGCTTACATCCCATCCCAAACCTACTAAATCAGAAACTCTGAGTTTTGACAAACCTCCAGGTGATTCTGATGCAGGCTCAAATGTGGGAACTACTGATGTACATTTAGAGGTTGATAATAAATGGCTATTTAATATGAAAGACAATTGACTTTGAAAACAAAAGAAAAGTTTTAAAAATAAAAATGAACAAATTGAGGACTATATTAGAGATTAGGTCCAGAGTACAAATGGTAAAGAGAGGTCATCAGAGGATTAAGTGAAGAAAGCAATGAGATAGCAATGGAGGTGACCTAAGACTGTTTGGTAAAAAAGGGAAAAATGAGATAAAAATGAGTATTGATTTTCCTTTCTTCCTTGTTAAATCTTGGATGTTTTCTGCCATGTGTGAACCTTAGGTAGAGAGAATCTATTTATGGCCTATGAATATGCCACAGTTGAAGACCAGAAATGACACTTGAGCTGAGACATATTTGAGAGTTTGCCTATCTGCCTCTAAGACTTTGTCTGTGTTTGTTGGCAGGGCTCAATAGTCCTGGAAGTATGTGTTCACTCTTAATATATGGGTCAAGACTTTGAAGACATTTTCAGAAGAAATAAATGCATGTCTTTAATTGAGAGGCAAGTGCATCTCATGGGTTTGCATGCCAGGCCAGGATGAATTGAGTATTCCTGGTTGCAGGTGAGGTGAAAGGGCTTTTAAACACAGGGGCTTCCCAGGAATAGTCATTGCCTATAAGCAAGCCACCCACAGAGTGTTTAGAAAATGTGTTAGATAGAATTTTATCTTAATTAAACATTTAAACATGAATCCAGGGCAAGTGCGTCCCTAGTATATATGGTATTTATGGAAGAATTTGAAAAGAAGAATGCATCAACTTGACAAAATTATCTGAAAATCAGTACTTGAAGGAAATTTGCATAAAATATATACTTATGCAGATTACTACTAAATATAAAAATAAAAACAGAGAGAGACTACCTTGACACATACAGTATATATTTGGGCATAGGTGCTTTGGTATGTTTGCTGCATACTTACTCAAATTCTTTACCTTCTTCTCCACAAATTTTCTACCTTTCAGAATCTTTTTCTACCAGATGATGAAGTTAATCACATATTTCTTCTTTTAAAGATATTAGGCAGGTTTCCATTCAGCCAAAATGTCTAACCAAATATTTAAACATGCAAAACATAATTGAATAGTAAAATAATACAACTTCCTATAAAACAAGATGAATAAAATACTTATAATATTTACTATGAATCAAATACTTTCAAAATACCCTGCATTGGTGGATATCGATACTACCAGATTTTACAAATGAGAAAATTAGAGCTCATGAGGTTAAGCCACTTGCCAAAAACAACAAACAGAAGCCTAAATTATCAAAGCAGCGCTAGAACTCAAAACAGTGAGCATGAAACAAAGGCATACTCTATAATCCTTCGAAAAGAGGGATATCAGTGTGTATAATAATCATTAGGCAGAAAGAATTAAATGTTTTGCGTAGCTATTTTTATTGACTACTTATTGTTGTTAATCCTCTAAGTCAGTGCTTTCCGAGAGAAATATAATGTGAATTGCAGATGTAATTGTAAGTTTCTCTACTAGCCACATTAAATACATAAAAATAAACAAGTGATATTTTAAAAACGTATTTTAGCCAGTTGCAGTGGTGCAATCCTGTAATCCCAGCTACTGGGAGGGTGAAAAAGGAGGATCACTTGAGGCCAAGAGTTCAAGACCAGCATGGGCAACGTAACCAGACCCCGTCTCAAAAAAAAGTATTTTATTTAACATACTATATAGGAAATATTATCAGTTCAATATGCAATCAATATAAAAAGTATTCATAATATATTTTACATTCTTTATTATACATTGTGTCTTGGAATCAGTGTGCATTTAACACATAATACATCTCAATTTGAACTAGCCACCTAAGTTAGTGATTACCATATTAGACATTTCAGCTCTTTGTGTTTCTTGAACACCAGGATCTATACAATATGGAGTTATGTTCTAAGATGAACTGATAATAAGACCATGGTTTTTGTTCTCATGGCTCCTTTACTATTCTTGGAAGTAAAATAACCTGGCGTGTTTATTAAGCACTCTCCCCACCCACCAAAAATAATAATAATAATAACAAACCACTGTTTAGTGATTTCTTTTCTAAAGGTTTTTCTTTTTCTAGCAAAAGAGATGACTCCCCCATAAATAAGGATATTCTTATTAAGAAAAAAGGGGGGAAAAGAACAACAAAATAAAACAAGAAAATAAAATGATTAAAAGAACTTATCTGATAGATTTTCAATGCCCAGAAGGTGAAATGTTGCAGGTTTAAGAAAAATATACAGAAAGATTATGCTGGAATTGATACTCAGTTAATGAATTGTGAAGACTTCCTTAGTAGAGAAAATTGAAGAAATGATGGTATTAAAAGACTTCCTAGAGTCCTGACCAGAGGGTTTCTAGTAGTGGTTAATTGCTAAGCTCCAGAGGAGAGTAAAGCAGGCAACTCAAATGGCTGCTAGAAAGACAGGCGGTTGGCTTCTTGCCTTTCAGGAAAAATGTGAAGTTGGCCAAAAAAAAAAAAAAAAAAAGAAAGCTATCTTGAAAAAACAATGAGTTTTCCCTTGGAATTTTGTGGTGTAGAGCATCACTCTCTCAGATATACAGGTCAGAACTTTCATCTCTGATAATAGGGTCAGGACCGAGACCTGCATCAAGAGACTATTGACTCTCTCTATCAACGTGTTAGTGGTTTTTGTGGTCTGATATCCAACCCAAGCCCCATTCCCAGATGGATCTGAACATTTCTGTAAGAAGTTAGCCTCAAGTCATTAATTAAATCATACAGTGGAGATTTATTGAGAGTCTAATGGGAGTTAGGCACTACTGGGAGATGAGGGGTCTCAACTGAATTAGATATGTAAAAAGTCTGAGAGAAAGACAATGGTAACTGTCTTTTCTGACCCTTAAGGGCATAATGGCATCCTCAAAGGTCTCAGAAAGGAAGTGAAGTAGGAGTAGAGTCTTGAAGCATAAAGGGAAGCATAAAACATTGGTGGAGTGGGGCAATCCTGGCATAGGAGGAAGCTTCTTGCCTGAATTCCCAACCAATATCACTTATCAATAGGATAACTATGCCTCCTGGTTTGCCTAGGAAAATCCAAGTTTGCCTGTATCCTAAAGAAATTATCAACTATATCTTTTGTTCTCACGGTGCTGTTCTCTAGGCTCCTTTGAGTAGTAAACTTTGTGGTCACTCTATTTATCAAATATCAGATGCCTTGTTGAATGATAAACTCGTTTTTGTAAAACTGTAAGTGAGGACATAATCATCAACTGCTTCCTGAAAAAATGTCACCTGATCAAATGCACATACAAAGGAAATTTTTAGATGTTCATATACATGGCAGATGAAGTAACCTAGAAGTGGCTATGTGCACATGTGTGTGCATTTACAAGTCATGTGTACATGTGTACGTATATTATGTCATGTGGCATTAAGTATAATTTTTAAAAAGAATAAAAAACAGAATAGAGAGAGACAGTCGGCAAATAAGCGCTATTTTACAGATGGGGGTCAGAAAGTCTTTCTTAAAAAGAACAATTTAACAACAACAACAACAAAACCCTGGAAGACATAAGTAAGCGCCAAAAGATCTATAGTGGGGAAGTGCTCCAGATAGGGGAAACGGCAAGTACAAAGTCTCCAAGATGAGAGAAATCTTGGCATGTATGATGAATAGCAAGGTGGCCAGAGTGGCTAGAGATGAGAAAATGAGTGGAAGAATGATCACTGATGAAGCCAGAGAGATAGTAAGCAACCAAGTCCTGGTGGACTTTATATGACATGGAGAGTAAATTTGGGTTTAGTTTTGAAAACTCTAGGAATGCACAGGAAGAATTCTGAGCAGTAGACTGATAGGATCTGGCTTGGATTTTAGAGGAATTATTCTAGTTGCTGTATGGAAAATGGACTGAAAGTGGAAGGGGGATGGGGATAGTTAGAAGGCCTGAGTATTTTTATGACTGTTTATTCACTTGTTACTGCAGCATAGAAACGTATTTCATTATTTTCTTTGATGGCTTTACTTAATTTCAATATTCTTTTCATTTAAAAGAGTGTTTTCTTATTTTAGCACAATTTATTTCATCTCTCCAGGGACACCAATTGACAATAAGACTTTCCCTTTTCATATTCTAGGGTCATCAAGCCTGATCATAAGCCCTACCTTCTCCTCATGCTAAAGAATTAAAAGGCATTAGATTGTAAATTTCAAAAAAAAAAATAAATAAATAAAATGGATCATTGTCTCTTATAAAGTCCCTTCATTCTTCTCTGAAATTATCCTCTCTTCTTCAAACTTTTTCCCTTGAGATTCCAGTATCCCTCACTTTCTACATATTTCTGCATCCAGACAAAACATGTGTACTTATTCTCCATAGACTACCCACATTCTAGATCTATCCCTTTTTTCACTTTCCCAACACAGAATGTTATCTCCTTTGTGGCCTGTCAAGAATGCTGAATGGTTTGTGATAGCATCCTACTTATAAGCTAATGAGTCAGCCTGCTTCAGTTTCATGGATGCTGGTAGAAAATGTGAAATACTTGTTCAGAGACAAAAGCCTTCATTATTCATAGCTCAGCAAGCAGCATGAGTTTACTGGTTACATTCATTCCTTTTGGCACTCGAGTCACAGGGAAATGATGTGTAGAAATCTAGATGGATGTTCCACACAGTGGGTTTTTGTTGAGGAATCTCAAGCTTAGGAAAAAGTCTTTTACAATGGGATGCAAGAAACCTACCTAAACGTTGCTTTGGTGAAAGACATTAATTTATTATACTAGGCAGAAAGCAATTTTTCGCTCTGGAAAGAGACACCATTTCTATCTTCCAAGGTAGTTTGCAATGGAAAAATCCTTGAAAAGATGATCCAGAACAAAGGGCAGTCAGTGACTTTACTGTCAAGACATGCAGAAACATAAGAGACTCCTAGACAATTATTTCCCAACATAGTCTCCTGAAGAGCCCAGCTAGATGAATGCAGTTAATACGATGGCCAATGCTATGATGATAATAGATAATTGATATTTATTAGCTAATGCTAGAGATACCTACATTTTAACAAGTGATTCCTAGACCTCTATCAGAAAAGATTACAGTGAAACTGATCTCAAGTTCTGGGAATTCTAACCCTATTAACAGATTACCTAGTAATAATGATGTAGACAAAGTGGCTTTATTCAACATACTTTTATTCCAAATAAGTAAAGGGTCACCATGTCAGTTAAAAATTACCAATAAATTTCTGTTAGAAAGCTCATTATATGAAAATATCCCATTGATATCCAGGAAGCAAAGTAGCTTTCCTAGTGTTACTCATTTTACATGAATAATTATTAATTATTGAGACAATTAACTGGTGTATAATTAAAGACCAGGTTTTCCATAATTGTAAATATTGCTGTGCATGTTTTTGTTGAAAATCATGTGTCAGGCCGGGCGCGGTGGCTCACGCCTGTAATCCCAGCACTTTGGGAGGCCGAGGCGGCGGATCAAGGTCAGGGAGAGATGGAGACCACGGTGAAACCTCGCCTCTCTACTAAAAATACAAAAATTAGCCAGGCGCCAAGCCAGGGCCTGTAGTCCCAGCTACCGCAGGCTGAGGCAGGAGAATGGCGGGAAACTCCAGGAGGCGAGCCGGCAGTGAGCTGAGATCCCGCCACTGCACTCCAGCCTGGCTTATTGTGACGGTGACTCCGCCTCAAAAAAAAAAAAAAAAAAAAATCATGTGTCAATATATATTTATTTGCAAATGTGCAAGTGTTGGCTCTGGCTGCTTATCTGCTGCAGTATGATTTATTTTATCAATGTTTACAAATTATCCATGCCTAATAAAAATTTTTTTTCTAGTTTATCAGTAAACACCTCATGCCCAAATAGTGGTTGTTTTAAACAAAATCAAATCTCAGGATAAAGAATTTTATGCTCTTTAAAAAAACTTACTGACATAAAGAATACTATTTACAAGCAAGTTGATGTAAGTTCAGAGATATCATCATTATAGTGTAATCTTATACAAGCAGTACAATTCAGCAACTAATTATCAAAGAAATTGAAAGGCGTCTTCTAGGAGTCCACTTATGGAGACTGGATAATATTAACATATTCTCTAAATACTGACTTACCAAAGAAACAAAATTTGAAAATAGTCTCTTATTTAATGCATCATCTCCCAAAAAATTATTGTTAATTAATATTTTTTCTTATCTCTCTCATACTTCTATCATATTACATAAACTCTTTAAAGAGCCTGAATAGCCAAGGCAATCCTAAGCAAAAAGACCACAGCTGGAGATACTATGTTACCTGACTTCAAACTGTACTACCAGGCTATAGTAACCAAAACAGCATGTTACTGGCACAAAAACAGAGACACAGACCAACAGAACAGATTAGAGAACCCACAAATAAAGCCACACACAACCATTTGCTCTTTGACAAAACCAACAATAACAAGCAATAGGAAAAGGACTCCTTATTCAATAAATAGTACTGAGATAAAAGGCTAGCAATATGCAAAAGAGTAAAACTGGACGCCTTCCTTACACTGTATGCAGAAATCAACTCAAGATGGATTAAAGACTTAAATGTAAAACCTAAAAGTATAAAAACTCTGGAAGAAAACTTAAGAACTACCATTCTGGACATAAGACATAGAAAAAAATTCACAATGAAGATGCCAAAAGCAATTGCAACAAAAGCAAAAGTTGACAAATGGAACCTAATCAAACTAAAGAGCTTCTGCCCAGCAAAACAAACTGTCAATAGAGTAAACAGACAACCTACAGAACGGTAGAAGATATTTGCAAACTATGCATTTGACAATGGTCTAATATCCAGAATATGTAAGGAACTTAAATTTATAAGCAAAGAACATGCAACCCCATTAAAATTTGGGCAGAGGGGCATAAACAAACACTCCTCAAAAGAAGATATACATGCTGCCAACAAGCATATAAAACTGCTCAACATCACTGATTATTAGAGAGATGCAAATCAAAACCACAATGAGATACCATCTCACATCAGTCAGAATGGCTATTATGAAAATATCAAAAAATATCAGATGCTGACAAGGTTGCAGCGGAAAAGGAATGCTTACACACTGTTGGTGGGAGTGCAAATTAGTTCAGCCATTGCAAAAAACAGTGAAGCAATTCCTCAAAGATCTTGAAGCAGAAATACCAGTCCATTCAGCAATCCCATTACTGGGTATATACCCAAAGGGATATAAATTATTCTACCATAAAGACATATGCACGCCTATATTCATTGAAGTACTATTCACAGTAGCAAAGACATGGAATCAACCTAAATTCTCATCAATGATAGGCTAGATACAGAAAATATGGTACTTATGGTACATATACACCATGAAATGCTATGCAGCCATAAAAAAAGAATGAGATCATGTTCTTTCTAGGGACATGGTTGGAGGTGGAGGCCACTCTCCTAAGCAAACTAATGCAGCAACAGAAAACCAAATACTGCATGTTCTCACTTATAAGTGGGAGCTAAACAATAAGAATGCATGAACACAAAGTCAGAAACAACAGACACTGGAGTCTACTTAGGGCGGTGGGTTGGAGGAAGGCAAGGATCAGAAAAGGTACTTAGTGAATACTATACTTATTGCCTGAGTTAAAAAATGATCTCTACACCAAAGCCCTGTGAACACACAGTTTACCTATATAAGAAAACTTCGCATGTACCCCCAAACCTAAAATAAAAGTGTTTTTGTTTGTTTGTTTGTTTTTGTTTTCTTGAGATGGAATTTTGCTCTTGTTGCCCAGACTGGAGTGCACTGATGCAATCTCGGCTCGCTGCAAGCTCTGCCTCCCGGGTTCAAGTGGTTCTCCTGTCTCAGCCTCCTGAGTAGCTGGGATTACAATTGCCTGCCACTATGCCTGGCTAATTTTTGGTATTTTTAATAAGACGGGGTTTCACCATGTTGACCAGGGTGGTCTCAAACTCCTGACCTCAGGTGATCTGCCTGCCTCAGCCTCCCAAAGTACTGGGATTACAGGCATGAGCCACTATGCCTGGCCTAAAATAAAAGTTTTAAAAAAAACACCAAAAACGAATATACACATTGAGACACTAAGGGCAAAGAAAAAAATTAAATATTGATATGGTTTGGCTCTATGTCCCCACCCAAATCTCATATTGTAGCTCCCATAATTCCCATATGTTGTGGGACAGACACAGTGGTAGATTACTGAATTATGAGGGTAGGTTGTTCCTGTGCTGTTCTCATGATAGCAAATAAATCTCATGAGATGTGACAGTATTATAAGGGGGAGTATCCCAGCACAAGCTCTCTTTGCCTGCCACCATCCACATAAAATGTGACTTGCTTCTCCTTGTTTTCCACCATGACTGTGAGGCCTCCCCAACCACATGGAACTGTAAATCCAATTAAAACTCTTTCTCTTGTAAATTGCCCAGTCTCTGGTATGTCTTTATCAGCAGTGTGAAACAGACCAATACAGTAAATTGGTACCAATAGAGTGGGGCATTGCTGAAAAGATACCCAAAAATGTGGAAGCAACTTTAGAACTGGGTAACAGGCAGAGGTTGGAAGAGTTTGGAAGGCTCAGAAGAAGACAGACAGATGTGGGAAAGTTTTGAATTTCCTAGAGACTTGTTGAATGGCTTTGACAAAATTGCTGATAGTGAGATGAACAATCAGATCCAGTCTGAAGTGGTCTCAGATGGAGATGAGGAACTTGTTAACTGGAGTAAAGGTGACTTGTTATGTTTTAGCAAATAAACAGGTGGCATTTTGCCTCTGCCCCAGATATTTGTGGAACTTTGAACTTAAGATAGATGATTTAGGGTGCCTGGCAGAAGAAATTCCGAAGCAGCAAAGCACTCAAGAGCTTACTTGGGAACTGCTAAAGGCATTCAGTTTCAAAAGGGAAACAGAGCATAAAAGTTTGTAAAATTTGCAGCCTGACAATGTGATAGCAAAGAAAATCCCATTTTCTGAGGACAAATTCAAGCTGGCTGCAGAAATTTGCATGAGTAGTGAGGAGATGAATGTTATTCCCCAAGACAATGGGGAAAATGTCTCCAGGGCATGGCAGAGGTCTTCCAGGCAGTCTCTCCAATCACAGGCCTGGAGGCCTAGGAGGAAAAAATGGTTTCGTGGACTGGGCCCAGGGTCCCCATGCTATGTGCATCCTGGGCACTTGGTGCCCTGTGTCCCAGCTGCTCCACCTGTGACTAAAAGAGGCCAACGTACAGGTTGGGCTGTTGCTTCAGAGGGTGGAAGCCCTAAGCCTTGACAGCTTCCACATGGTGTTGAGCCTATGGGTGTACAGAAATCAAGGATTGAGGTTTGGGAACCTCTGCCTAGATTTCAGAAGATGTATGGAAATGCCTGGATGCCAATGCAGAAGTTTGATACAGGGTCGGGGCCCTCATGAAAAATCTCTTCCTGGGCAGTGTGGAAGGGAAATGTGGGCTTGGAGCCCCCACACAGAGCTGTGAGAAGAGGGTCACTGTCATTCAGAGCCCAGAATGGTAGATCCACCAACAGCTTGCACTATGTGCCTAGAAAAGCTGCAGACACTCAATGCCAACCCATGAAAGCAGCCAGGATGGAGGCTGTACCTTGCAAAACCACAAGAGCGGAGCTTCCCAAGACCATGGGAACCCACCTCTCACATAAGCGTGACCAGGATGTGAGACATGGAGTCAAAGGAGATCATTTTGGAACTTTAAGATTTGACTGCCCTGCTGGATTCTGGAATTGCATGGTGTCTGTAGCCCCTTCATTTTGGCCTATTTCTCATATTTGGAATGGCTGTATTTACCTAATGCCTGTACTTACATTGTACCTAGGAAGTAACTAACTTGCATTTGATTTTATGGGCTCATAGGCAGAAGGGACTTGCATTATCTCAGATGAGACCTTGGACTTGGACTTTTGTGTTAATGCTGAAGTGAGTTGAGACTTTGGGGGACTGTTGGGAAGGCATGATTGGTTTTGAAATGTGAAGATATGAGGTTTGGGAGGGGCCAGGAGCAGAATGATAGGGTTTGCTTCTGTGTCCCCACCCAAATCGTATCTTGTAACTCCCATAATTCCTACATGCTGTGGGATGGACCTGGTGGGAAATGACTGAAATATGGTTATGGGGGTGGGCCTTTCCTTTGCTGTTTTTAAATAAGTCTCAAGAAATCTAATGGTATTCTAAGGGGGAGTTTCCCTGCACAAGCTCTCTTTGCCTGCCAACATCCATGTAAGATGTGACTTGCTCCTCCTTGTCTTCCACCATGATTGTGAGGCCTTCCCAGCCATGTGGAACTGTAAGCCCAATTAAACATCTTTCTTTTATAAGTTGCCTAGTCTCAGGTATGTCTTTATTAGCAGCATGGAAACAGACTAATTCAAATATCATATTATATATTTTACTGCACCCACACACTTATCAAGTGTTACATATGGTGAATAAATATTTTATGAATTATTTTAATCTCTCAAGCAAACTTTGGCCTGAAAATTGAAGTTTGTTTCTCTAAGTAATGCAGCTAATTTGTTTTAGAGCTTAGACACAAATCTTTGCTTGTCTAGATGACTGAGCTTAATCAAGTAAACTTTACCCTAACTTACAAAGTAAGAGAAGAGGGCAAGACTTATATTGTAGTAAATGTTATGGGGTTTGTTTGCTAATACCTTATTTTCAAATTTCTGGCTTTCTCTTATTTTATTGACAGAAAAAAGTGTTGGCATGCATTTGCATTAAGATATAAAAGATAAGAGATAATTTTTTCTTTTTCTTTTTTGACTTCATTGGAATTCAGAGCAAAGCATGGCACTTCAAATTAAGGACTACCGTCTTTTACTGAGATTATTTGGATACTCTGCATCCAGCTCTTAAAATACACAATTTAAAAATAATTAAGACAACATTAACAGAGATTAGAAATAACTATCTACATTGGGGCAGTTTCTATGTAGAAATGCCCTTACATCTAATTCCATGTCAATGAAGATAGATAAATACATAATTGAGTACTGTTGTACATGCAAATCCAGACAGTTCACAAGGATCTTTAATGGTTGGCAGAGTTAGAGGACTTGTATTTTTACTGTAAAGGGGTAGAAGTCATTAGCCCCATGCCCAAAATAACCTGGTTTGTCATCAACAAAACAAAACCATACAGATTTTGTCATCCTGAAGTCATGTGAAGATAATAATACCAATAGATAAATTTTGAAGGAGGTCAATATAATAGCTCACTCCTCCTTTAACACAGGATTGGAAATGAACAATAAAATTATTCCAGCCAGAGAGAAAATTAAAATCTCTGTTAGGCAAACCCCAGAGGTTCTTTCAACTGGGACTTCTTATATCACTTCAGTTGAACTGCAAGAATTCAGGCATGTGATAGGAAATCCTCTTTCCTGGTTATTTCTTGAGAATAGAAACAGAGAGAATACACAATATTTTTAGAAGACAAAGCTCAAAAATAATTTTTCTTCTTGGTAAGAGAAAGGAAAGAGAGAGACACTGAAAGAGAGTGTGCTTCTGTCATTAACACATTAAACTAATTGAGTTAAAAAGAGTTGATGCTCACTATGAGTCTGTGGTAGGGGAAGGGGTAGCATTCAAAGATGTGGGGTGTGATAATCATACTCCTCATTTCACAATATGTTATTATAGTCAGTCCATACAGTCCCTCTACTGTTTTATTTTATTTCAGTTTCCCACCCTGTTTGCAAATCCATATTCCCATTTCCCTCTATAGCTGTAAGAACCCATCTGGTAGCTTGATAATTACTTAAATATGCATATGTCTTCATCAAATAAGTGCACTGTTTTGTTTTAAATGGTATTATGCTATAAGTTGCCTTCTGTTTCTCCTTTCACTCCACACTAGAGATCTAGTCATGTTACCACATACACATTTAGAGTGTCCATGTGTTGATTGTAGCTGCTATAGAGAACACTACAGTATGCAGTGGCTGCATTTTATTTATCCTTCCCTCAAAATATACCTAGTTTGCTTCCAGCTCTGTACTACCCAGAACATAACAAGAATAATTGTCCTTGTTTATGTTTCTTACAATCTGTTTGTGAACTAATTGGTTTATATATTCAGGAGTGCTACCTATAGTGACAGTGAAGATACACATTCTTAATTCTGTTAAATACTGCCAGATATTTTTAAAATCAATTTTCAAAAAACATTAGACTTGCACCAGCACATAGTGCCATAATTTTGGCTTGAGAATTTTTACCCCAAAACTTATCGTCAATAATTGTTATTATTGTTTTTCTAATTTTTGTGATTCAGATGAATATGCATGCTATTTCAATTTGAATTTCTCAAATTTGTTACTGAGTTTTAGCATTTCCATACACTTGTTATATATGTGAGTTTCCTCATCTACTCATCTATGAATTGCCTGTTAAAATCTTATCTTTTAGCCATTTTTTAACTGGGTATTCTGCCGTATATTCCTTGGTTTTGAAATATTTCACTTTATAGTACATATATAAATTCCTTTTGTGGTTTTAAGAATTGTAAATATCTTTTCCTAAACAGTTATCTATTATCTATTAATTTTGTTCAAGTAGTCCTTCATTGACCTCAGAGCTTTTATCTTAATATCAACAAATCAATCAAGTTTTTTGACATATGATCTATGCTTTTTGGACCTTTTAAAAAAAGGTACCCACCTTTAAGTAACAAAAATATTCTCATATATGTTGTTTTGTTAGCCTTATACTTTTGTTTTTTACATTTACAGTTTTTACTTATAGTATAAGCTACGTATCTTGCTTTGAATTTTTTCATATTTGAGACAGCTTCCCAACCCTACCTCATTTTTTGTTGTACTGGTTTTTATCACCAATCGATTTTCTGTATTTATGTAGTTCTTTTTCTGATATCACTATTCTGCTCTACTGCTCTATTTTTCTATTCCTGAACTAGTTCTATCTGTGTTATTATCATAAATTTTAAGTAGATTTTTAAAATATGGTTGGGCAAGTTCTTATTCAGCTTTTCTTTTCAAAAATTGTTTTGCCTATTTGTTATTCACTATTCTTGCACATACATTTTAGAACATGCTTGTCCGAAATTATTTAGTTCTGAAATCATCTAGTTGGAATTTTTATTCTAATTGCATAACAGTTTGGGGAGAGAGTGAAAGTCTCTGTACTAAAGTGAATTCAACAATGATTAGGCCAGGCGCAGTGGCTCACACCTGTAATCCCAGCACTTTGGGAGGCTGAGGTGGGTGGATCACTTGAGGTCAGGAGTTTGAGACCAGCCTGACCAACATGGTGAAACCTCACCAGTACTGAAAATACAAAAAAAAAAAAAAAAATCCAGATGTGGTGGCGCACGTCTGTAATCCCAGCTACTTGGGAGGCTGAGGCAGGAGAATTGCTTGAACCCGGGAGGCAGAGGTTGCAGTGAGCTGAGATCGCACCATTGCACTCCAGCCTGGGCAACAAGAGCAAAACTCCATCTCAAAACAAACAAACAAACAACAACAGCAAAAACAGTGTTATAGTATATCTCTCCAATTATTGTGATTTTACGTTCTTTAATAAAATTTTTCAAAATTATTATAAATTCTCTCTTGCTTTTACTATGTTTACTATTAATTTACCACTTGCCTAGAGGAATACTATAACCAAACCACATTAAAGTCCTACATTAGAATGAACCATCTAACTGTTTCCTCTAAGACACATTAATACCTATGTTGGCCTATGTATTAGTCAGTTTTCATGCTGTTGATAAAGACATACTCAAGACTGAGTAATTTACAAAGAAAGAGAGATTTAATGGACTCACAGTTCCAAGTGGCTGGGGAGGCTTCCCAATCATGGCAGAAGGCCATGAGAACAGTATGGAGGAAACTGCCCCCATGATTCAATTATCTCCCACTGGGTGCCTCCCACAACACACAGGAATTATGGAAGCTACAATTCAAGATGAGGTTTGAGTGGGGACACAGCTAAACCATATCAGCCTATAATACATAATTTTCAGAAAAAATTTAATTTATTTGTATTATAATACTTAGTATATTTGCTTTATATTCGTGAGGGAAGTATTAAAGTGATAAAATTAGAAAAGTAATGTTTTGGAAAAAAGGTTTTGCAAGGGAATCCAGGCTTTAGAAATTGATCTCCAAATTGAAAAAAAAGAAATAAATAAGATTAAAGAAAAATCTATATTACAAAAGTTATCCTACAGTTAGTCAATTTATGGTGGAAAATTAACTATTTTCTTCAGATATGTATTATATTTGCAAAGGTTATTCTATATCTTAGACATAGGCACTATGAAAGTCAGGAATGCTAGTGGATTTTTAGGAAGTCAATTGGTAACTTATAGAAAAGTCTCAAAGCTAATTTATTTGGAAGTCCAGAAGTATACAGGGTTACTATGTATTTTTTGTTTATCTCAGTTTTAAAGGTGCCATTTTCACTCTATGATTGTGGTTTGTGATGTGCACACTATCTTATAGAGGTAAGACAAGGTGTCAGATTTGGTTCCATATTGAACACCACAAAGAATACAGATTGTTTTAAACAAGTCATTCTTGATTAAAGATTTTTCTTGAATCTGACAGTTTTTTAAAAAGTTTCTAAAGTAGCAACAATTTTACTTTTTCTTATAAAATGATACATTTTTCAGAGGTCTTCTTATTGTGAAATAAATTACTTCTTTTAAGCTAGGTGGATCTCTTCACCTAAATTGACCTTCCCACACCCCACAACAACATTCTTAGAAATCTTGCAGACTTTCAAACTAAATGTGACTCTCAGGAGGACAATAAAACCATGCTCATAGGATATAAACTATTTATTAATTTGTTCAACGAATATTTACTGAATGCCTATCAAGTGTTCGGCACTGTTTTAGGCAGGGAGAGTCAGCTGTCATCAAGTAAAAACAAATCAACTTCCTTTGTTCTCTTAATAACTTCTTTAGACTTCAAATCAGATTGAATTGACATCTGTGAAGAGAGTGAGAAATTATTCTCAGAGGAAACACAAGTCTTAACTTTTGAAATAAGCAAACAGCGTTTGTGTTTTCCTGTATCACCAACCTCTCTACCTCTCTAGGTAATTCCACTCCAAGAAGCTCTCTCACTGATAGTTTCACTTTTGTAGTGAAATTCACTTTCCCTATGCATAGGCCTATCAATCTGTGTCTCAGGCTTTCTATTCCATTTCCATTCCTTCTCTTCTGCTGGAATATAATAACTAAAATAAATAAATAAAATCATAAATTTTTCTCACATTAATGGGATCAATGTACTGTACCTGAGTATAGATTATCAAAGTCCATTAGTATAGGCACAATTATTGACACAGAAACTTACCTGACCCTAACCCCCAAAGACAAATGGAGTACTCTACTTAGACTATGTTTTATGTTTCTAAATGTCTAAATGCAGAGAAAATCCAAGGATTCTAATTATTTTCCCTGTGTAGATATGAACATGTTAGATAGGTAGATAGGTGTATGTGTTTGTGTATGTATGTATATCTTCCTATCTATAGATATATAGATTTTATCTATATTATCTACCCATCTTATAGATTATATAGATATAGATATAGATATAATCTATAAGATCATATAAAAATATATTATTGCAGACTTATAGATTATATAATCTATAAGATAGGTAGATATATATACACATGGATAGATAGACATAATCTCTCTATAGATAGCTTATATACATAGAGCTGGAAATTCTTAGAGATCTTTTAGTTTTTCTCTCCTTTGTTAAGATACAAATTTGTACTACTATCTAAATAAGTTATTTTACTCAACAGTGACATAATAACAATAATCATTCATTATTTTCTGGCTTCAAGAGATCTCCTCAACTGGGAGCCAGTAACTCAACCTAATTTAAAATCTCTAATATAAATAATATCTTCTATTTATTGCCCTGTTTGAGAAGCTGTGCATAATTTTTTTTCCATTTTACTCTCCTAACAACCTGATCAAGTAGATATCATCATCATCTGAAAGCAGGAGCAGGGAAGATTAAATAGTTTGAGTATTTTGCCTAAATTCATGCAGCTAGTGTGTATTTTGCCAAAACTGGAAACAAAGTTTCTGATTTTAAAAATCATGATCTTTAATAAGATGCTGGAAAAATCTCTTGGCCTGTAAACTTCAGAATTTACATACTGTGTTAATGGCCAGGTCACAATTCTTGACAAATAGTTTGCCATAACTATTTGTTAAACTAAACATTTAAATGAAAAAAAATTAATATGTAAAAGGTAATGTTTACATCTTCCAAAATTAAACACCAACCTATTATATAGTCTGTTTTGTTATCAATAAATTATGGATTTTGGTTATCAAATAGAAAACTTAGATGAAAAGCAAGAAAATGTAGGGTGCAATTATATGTATCAGTTATGACCAGGCCACAGATCTAGTAGCACATTTGTACCTAGTCTTAAAAAACAAACAAAGAAACAAACAAAACAAAAAAAACTTTCATCTGTTTCAAACAGCAAGGGGCAAAACACACTTTTAAGCAAAATACCTCATTTTGCTTAAAGCAAATGATCATTTCCCCCAAACCCTTCTCTCAGAAGGAAAAGAGGGTGGATCTCTAGTGGAAGACATCTCCCACATTTTCATGCAACAGTTACTACCCTCAAATGGAGAGAAAGGAATGTAGGAGCTCATCTCAGCAAATGTGGTTCCAATACCAAATGTGGTTCCAAGAAGCTGACTGATACTAAGTCAGCTTCTTCTAGTCACCATACCTGACCATGGATTCCAGCAGTAACTGCAGTGGGAATGGCTGCAAAATGAAGATTTCTGTATAGAGCCTCTCAGAAAAGGAGCCTTGGGGATATCCCATTTTTTATAAGGCTGAATACAAATGTGGCCCCTATCAGTCCCTCTGGTGAAACCTGCTATTTAGAGAGCTTGTCCAAATGGCCCCAACCAATCATTCAATTATACTGATTCAAAATTCAGACCAACATTTATATCAACACAATAAAACTCTTTACAGATGGTGGGGGGCATTAAACGTTTCTACCAATTTAGTCAAAAATGTGAAAATCAATTCTAGAAAGTAACAAAATAGGATGAATTTCATCGAGAAAAACAGAACAACAATGTGTTAGGGTACTACTAAACTAAAAGCCACATAAAGGCTAATGAGTCCTTTTAATTTATATTTACCAAACTGTAAATCTCTGTTACTCTTTTCACCTTTACTTTGAAATATATGAAAGGACATAAGTGTGTGTATATATAAATGTGTGTGTGTGTGTGTATATGTGAGTGTGTGTGTTTGTGTATACACATCAATGCTTAAAATTATCCAACTTAAGAGCAAAAATCTGCTAACAACACTAAATCAGTTATACTCTTTTAGCTCATGATGAAGGGAGTGGCACCTATGTCATCAAAGTCATTTGAGCCAATTGATGAGTCATTTAAGGGTGAACCACATTGTCAGTATGGATTCTTCCATAGACGATTAATGACTTTTTAGGCCTTTATCAGAATTTTGGCTTTTGCAGAAGTGCATTCACATTTTGGATAGCTATTTAGTACTTGCTATAATAGTTATATTCAAGAAAAATCAAATGCTCTTGATTTTAAAATACTTTATCAGACAAGATATTTGCCTTCACCAAAAGGCAGAAAATATGAATGATTATTTATTCAAAAAATATTTACTGAGTACTTACTTATTTAGGCATTGGAGATACAACAGTGCACAAAATAGATGAAGACTTTTCTTTGATAAAGCATATGTTCTAATGTTTGTGTGTTGGGGAGAGGGCTGATATGGTTTGGCTCTGTGTCCCTATCCAAATCTCATCTCAAATGATAATCCCCACATGTCAAGGGAGGGACCTGGTGGGAGGTGATTGGACGTTGGGGGCCATTTCACCCATGCTGTTCTTGTGATAGTGAGTTATCACAAGATCTAATGGTTTTAAAGTATGACACTTCTCACCTCTCTCTCTCCTGCCACTATGTAAGACACACCTTGCCTCCCCTTCACCATCCACCATGATTGTAAGTTTCCTGAGGCATCCCCAGTCATGTGGTACTATGAGTCAATTAAACCTCTTTGCTTTATAAATTACCCAGTCTCAGGTAGTATCTTTAAGGCAGTGTGTGAATGAACTAATACAAAGGCTTAGTTTATAAAATAATTAAACCAATAAATAAGCAAAATCACATGAGATCATACAAATAAAATGCTGTAAGATGGTGTGCTAGGGAATGAATAGGGCTACATTAGAGATGGAGAGAAAACAAGAACTTCTGCAAAATTTATTGGCCAGGTAAGTCATCCATGGGAAGATCTGGCGAAAGCCAGAGAAGACCCTGATGCAGGAAGGGAGCTTGGCATGATAAAGTCAACAAATGAAAGCCAGTGTATCTGGAGCAATAAGCTGTGGCAATTGGCTGAATCTGGGCATTGTGGGGATATGCAATGGCAATGTTGTAAGAGGAAATAAGAAATAATTACTGAAGTCTTTCAAGTGCACACTCAGGAGAAAGTCACTGAGGTCTGAGTGCTTTTTATCAGTTTGCCAGCTTGCACCAAGCTGGCGCTGCCTTTCTGTACCTCTGCTGAACTTCTAGCTGCAGTGTGTTATTCCCCAGAAACATAGCTTTCATTATCACTACATTGTAAGTAGGTAGTAATGTCATTATGTCAGCCTTTATGAAAGAAATTACCACCAAAAGGCACAGAGTGCAGGGTCTGGGAAATTCCTCCTTCAACCAGCCCAGTAGGAATGAGGCAGAAAGCCTCTGCTTTTCTGCTAACTGTTAAGCTCAGAAAAGACCCAACCCCAGGGCTTTAACCCCTTTCCATTCTGATTTAGTCTCAGGAATAGTCTTAAAGAATCTGGCTGCTTCTCACTGGCAAACCAGGACACAAATCTCTTTTCAGAAACTAATGATTACAGAACTCACATTCAAGGTGTAAATAATCTTCCATTTGATGTGCATCGACTAAAATAGTTCTTTGGTAACATTTGGGGAAGGGGCAGAACCTAATTCTGAGTGCAAACAACAACATGTTGTAAAAAATGTCTTCCAACATGGGTTTCTTTGTCTCCTTCCCAGATTTGCAATACAGAAGCAAAGGCAGAGATAGAGGTAGAGACAAACTTTTACTGCATGATTTTCCCCCTAATCAGTGCCTCATACATATAGCACAAGACAGCCTTCAAACAGCATACATGGTAGGGTAAAACTCCACAAACATATTATTTATAGTCACAGATATCTTTTACTCCTTGTTACCTGCTGTTTATGTAGAACTAAAATATTTGAAGAGAATAATCTCTCATATTGGAAAGAAGATCTATTTTGAGTATTTGGCACCAGAAATTAGCTTTCCCCCTTTTAGTTTTTTCTAATAAGGTAATCACACTGCTAGAAGCAAATAATTGTAACTCAGGCCAGAGCACAAATGTAATTCCAGAATTCAACAGAAGCATGGGAGACTTTGGAATGAATCTCTTCCACACCACAAATGCTGGGTCTAAAATTCAAGGATCCAGAGAGGAGGTTATCCAGAGCAAAAGTTATACTTCATTACTGAAGGGATTTTGTTGAGAAAATACACAAGCTATACCCCCACTGCAATCAGTCCAATGATTGTTTTATAACTTCTTCCTCAGAGACCCCTCAACCTGATAGCCACAGTTACTGAATGCATCAAAGTGGAGCTATCCATTATTTTCTAGGGTAAAATGTTTTTTATCCAATGTAAAATTTTACAAATTATAAAAGGCATACAGAGTTCAACGTTATTACTGAGTATCTCTATAACTCTTTTGAGTAGTTATGAGTACTTGGTAATTGCTTTTAGTTAATTATGAAATAACTTTTTGAAATAAAGGACTAAAGGCAAAATAACCTGGACTACATTTGACAAATACGAAATGTGTAAAACTTTCACAGCATTTTAACATTTAAGAGAATAGCAATTACCTGGCAATTTGTAATGTTAAGGTTTCAGTCTGATGAATATTTACTTTTCGAATATTTAGAATCTACAAACTAATTTACTTTCTATTTTGAACATAACATATTTAAAAAATTACTTCCCTTTGTGTTGGCAATATTGTAAGAGAAAAAGTTAAATAATAAATTTGAGCTCCTTTTTCCTATGGTAAATTCCCAATAATGTCCTTCAATAGAAATAGAAAAGTAAGTTTTATATTAGTGTACTAACTGGAAAGACAGAGAGAGAAGCTACATGCTTCTTAGATCTGCCTGAACCTTTCAATAAAAAGGCCAAAAATCAAAGGATGCATATCAAATGATACTATGAAAAGGAGGAGAGAAAAAAGGTGGGAAAAAATAAGCTACTAGTTAAATTCAATATTAATCATCAAAGTGAACCAAAAGATAATAACCAAAAAAGAGAAAACCACAAATATTATAAGGGTACTAAAGATAACCATTGAAACCAATATACAATCTTTCTTTAAACAAAGCAGCTAGATAAATAGCAAATAAAGTAGAAACCCTAGGGAAAACCTACTAATATAATATTTAGCTAAGAAGAGAAAAAAGTAAATATATACCCATATGTGTATACAAATATACACATATTATATATGTATATATGATACATATGTGGAGGTATATGTGTGTATATATATGCAATATTAAAACAAGAAAGGGTAAACCCTAACATATGTTCTAATGATTGTCTCTAGGGGATACATACATTGTATATATTATGGGATTAAGTAATTGAGTTTGCAGTTTTCAGTTTCTATCATTCACAGACTGGCCAGGATTATTATTGTGGGAGAAAAGAGAGACATACATAAATTAGAAGAAAGTATGGTCTGAATGTTTGTCCCCACAAAACGTACATGTTGAAATTGAATCCTCAATGTGACAGTATTAAAAGGTGTGGCCTTTGGGAGGTGATCAAGTCATGAGGGCAGCCCTCATAAATGAAATGTGTGCCCTTATTTTATTTATTTATTTATTTATTTATTTATTTATTTTTTATTATTATTATACTTTAAGTTCTAGGGTACATGTGCATAACGTGCAGGTTTGTTACATATGTATACTTGTGCCATGTTGCTGTGCTGCACCCATCAACTCGTCAGCACCCATCAACTCGTCATTTACATCAGGTATAACTCCCAATGCAATCCCTCCCCCCTCCCCCCTCCCCCCTCCCCATGATAGGCCCCAGTGTGTGATGTTCCCCTTCCCGAGTCCAAGTGATCTCATTGTTCAGTTCCCACCTATGAGTGAGAACATGCGGTGTTTGGTTTTCTGTTCTTGTGATAGTTTGCTAAGAATGATGGTTTCCAGCTGCATCCATGTCCCTACAAAGGACACAAACTCATCCTTTTTTACGGCTGCATAGTATTCCATGGTGTATATGTGCCACATTTTCTTAATCCAGTCTGTCACTGATGGACATTTGGGTTGATTCCAAGTCTTTGCTATTGTGAATAGTGCCGCAATAAACATACGTGTGCATGTGTCTTTAGAGCAGCATGATTTATAATCCTTTGGGTATATACCCAGTAATGGGATGGCTGGGTCATATGGTACATCTAGTTCTAGATCCTTGAGGAATCGCCATACTGTTTTCCATAATGGTTGAACTAGTTTACAATCCCACCAACAGTGTAAAAGTGTTCCTATTTCTCCACATCCTCTCCAGCACCTGTTGTTTCCTGACTTTTTAATGATCGCCATTCTAACTGGTGTGAGATGGTATCTCATTGTGGTTTTGATTTGCATTTCTCTGATGGCCAGTGATGATGAGCTTAAATGTTAGACCTAATACCATAAAAACCCTAGAGGAAAACCTAGGTAGTACCATTCAGGACATAGGCATGGGCAAAGACTTCATGTCTAAAACACCAAAAGCAGTGGCAGCAAAAGCCAAAATTGACAAATGGGATCTCATTAAAGAGTTTCTGCACAGCAAAAGAAACTACCATCAGAGTGAACAGGCAACCTACAGAATGGGAGAAAATTTTTGTAATCTACTCATCTGACAAAGGGCTAATATCCAGAACCTACAAAGAACTCAAACAAATTTACAAGAAAAAAACAAACAACCCCATCAAAAAGTGGGCAAAGGATATGAACAGACTTTTCTCAAAAGAAGACATTCATACAGCCAACAGACACATGAAGAAATGTGTGCCCTTATAAAAGAGGCTTGAGGGAACATCTTAGTTTTTGCCCCTTCCAGCACTTGTGGACAGAGCAAGAAGATGCCATCTTTGAAACAGAAAACAGCAGGCTCTCCCAGACACTGAATCTCCTGGCATTCCCATGACCTATCATCTCTTAAAGGGCTAGCTCTTCCACCTTGGGAAGGCACAGCAAGAAGAATCCATCTATGAGGATCAGGAATGGGCTCTTACTAGACAATTAATCTGCTGGCAGCTTGATCTTGGACTTTCCAAATTCCAGAACTGAAGAGCAATGAAATTTGTTGTAAATTTCCCAATCCCTTAAGTATTTTGTTATAGCAGCAAGAATGAACTAAGACATCAAGAACTCTGTATTCTACATTTTAATGAAAACTATCAATATTTATTATTTAGTATTTTATCTTTAAAAAATAAGCATTCGAATTTCCTAGGTTCACTGAAGGTGCCTGTAAATAGTAATAATCTAATAGGAATTAATATCTTTAATGTGTAGATTCAGTTTTTCAAATATCTTTTCCTACTAAAATAAACAATAATTCTTTGGAGTAATGGATAATTTCATACTTAAGGCTTAAAGTGTGCTAGATCCACATGTTTTACTAAACAATAAGGAGTCCATCGAAGTAGAGTAGGTGTGATGGTAAATCCTGAGTGTCAACTTGATTGGATTGAAGGGTGCCAATTATTAATCTTGGGTGTGTCTGTGAGGTTGTTGCTAAAAGAGATTAACATTTGAGTCAGTGGGCTGGGAAAGGCAGACCCAATCTTAATCCGGGTGGACACAATCTAATCAGCTGTCAGAACGGCTAGAATATAAAGCAGGCAGAAAAATATGAAAAAACTAGACTGGTCTAGCCTTCCAGCCTACATCTTTCTCTTGTGCTGGATGCTTCCTGCCCTCGAACATCAGACTCCAGACTCCTCAGTTTTGGAACTCTGACTGGCTTCCTTTCTCCTCAGCTTGCAGGTGGATTATTGTGGGACCTTGTGATTGTGTGAGTTAATACTACTTAATAAACTCATATATGTATTTCCTATTAGTTCTGTTCCTCTAGAGAAGTCTGACTAATACAGATTTTGGTACCAAGAGTGGTTCTAGAGGGATAGAATGTTAAGGATGGAGTTCTTTCATTGGTTTTGGGGTTTCTGGAGTTGGCGGCTTGATATGATTGACCCCAAAATGCTAAGGATTGTACTTTTAATATTATGGAGAATACTGATAGTCCTTGGCATGAACTGTTTAGAGAGTTATGCAAAATAAACGCATTTGACACTGCTGATGCACTGTTCATGAGGGGCAAGGAGTTTAGTGACATTATACAAAATACTTATGACTATATGTGGAGAACAAAGGATCATAATGAAGTCGGTTGGTTGTTCCTAAGTTCACTGGACAAAGTGATGGAAGAAAATTATGAATTCAGGGATTCTAACTCCTGACTTCAGAAGCAGATACTGAGTCTCAAATCTGTTAAGATTACCCTGAGTGAGAGTCTTATGTCCTTTAGAGAAAGAGTTGAAATTGTGGAAAAACAGACACAAGCTCATATCATGTAAGTGGCTGACCTGCAACAAAAGGTGCATGCACAGCTTTGCCAAGTGTCTACTGTTAAAGTGAGGGCACTGATTGGAAAAAATGGGACCCTGTAACTTGGAATGGTGATTTGTGGCAGGACCCTGATGAAGCTGGGGACACTGAGCCTGTAAACGCTGATGAACCTTTTTTGCCAGAAAAAACAACTTCCCCATCCCCAGTAGTGGCAACTTCCCCTCCCAGACCCATGCTGCCATCAGCCTTTCCACTTTTGTCTGAGGAGATAAACCCTGCACTGCCTGAAGCAACAGTAATGGCCTCTCCTGAGGCAGTTGCTAGGCAAGATAATGTTAATTCTCCTCAGGAGCCACCCTCAAGACCTCTGTCTGCTTCTAGACCTATAATTAAAGTCCTGGTGGGCCCCTAAAGGTGAGGTTCATAGTGTGACCTCATGAGGAGGTGTGCTACACTTGAAAAGAACTGCTTGAGTTTTCTAATTTATATAAGCAAAAATCTAGAGAACTGGCATGGAAATGGATATTGAGAGTGTGGGATAAAGGTGGAAGGAACATAGAGTTGGATCAGGCTGAATTTATTGATTTGGGCCCATGAAGTAGGGATCCTGCATTTAATGTTGCAGCTCAGGGAGTTAAAGAAGGCTCTAATAGTTTGTTTCCTTGTCCAACTGAAATACGGATTAAAATATAGCCCACTGTGAGAGAGCTGGAAATGTCTGATCTCCTTTGGTTTAATGTAGAGGAAGGGATCCAAAGGCTTAGGGAGATTGGGATGGGGGAGTGGATTAGTCACTTTAGACCGATTCATCCCAGTTAGGAGGGTCCAGAAGATATATCCTTGACCAATGCTTTGTGAAATAGATTTCTGAAGGCAGCACCTGCATCTTTGAAGAGCCCTGCAATTACTCTTCTCTGTATATCAGATCTAACAGTGGAAACCATAGTCACTCAACTACAAAATTTAAATACAATGGGAATAATTTGATCCCGAGGTAGCAGGGGCCAAGTGGCAGCACTCAACCATCAAAGACAAGGTGGGTATAGCTATCATAATGGACAGCAGAGGCAAAACAGCAATCAGAATAGTCTGACTTGTGTAGAACTCTGGTGTAGGCTAATGAATCACAGTGTTCCTAGAAGTGAAATTCATAGGAGGCCTACTATGTTCCTACTTAATTTATATAAGCAGAAACTTCAAGGTTGAATGGACAAAAGACTAATTTGTATTATAAAAAACAGAATCACAGCCCCTCAATCAATATCCTCATTTGGGTGTGTTACTGCAGCCCATTTATTGAGTGACCTGGACTATCAAGAATGGACAAAAGACTAATTTGAATTATGAAAGCAGAGAAATACAGCCCCTCAATCAGTTTCCAGACTTAAGCAAGTTTACAGACCCAGAACTCATTAAGTGAAGGGGAGGCTGGATCCCCATAAGGAAGGACCCCACTACACTACCAACAATTTATGATATTAATCTTTCTCCCATCTTTCCCCAAGGAGACCTCCAGCATTCTACCAGGGTAACTGCAATGAGGAAAAGGAAATGATGAGAAATTTAAGGGACTATTCGACACTGGAGCTGAGCTGATACTGATTCCAGGGGACCCAAAACATCATTGTGGGCCTCCAGTTAATGTAGGGGCTTACGGAGGTCAGCAAGTAATGGAGTTTTAGCTCAGGTCTGATGTACAGTGGGTCCAGTGGGTCCTGGAACTCATCCTGTGGTCATTTTCCTAGTGCCAGAATGCATAATTGACATAGACATACTTAGCAACTGGCAGAACCCCCATATAGGCTCTGTGATTGGTAGTGTGAGGGCTATTATGGTGGGAAAGGCCAAATTAAAACTATCAGAGCTGCCTCTACCTAGAAAAATAGTAAGTCAAATACAATATAGTATCACTGGAGGGATTGCAGAGATGAGTGCCACCATCAAGGACTTGAATGATGCAAGGATGGTATTCCCACCACATCTCCATTCAACTCTCCTATTTGGCTTGTGCAGAAGGCAAACAGATCTTGGAGAATGACAGTGGATTGTCATAAGCTTAACCAAGTGGTGACTCCAATTGTAGCTCCTACACCAGATGTGATTTCATTGTTTGAACAAATTAACACAGCTCCTAGTACCTGGTATGTAGCCATATTATGCATTCTGGCACTAGGAAAATGACCACAGGATGAGTCCCAGGACTTGGCAAATGTCTTTTTCTCCATTCATATCCATAAAGCCCACCAGAAGCAATTTGCTGTCAGCTAGCCAGGTCAGCAATATATTTTTACGGTCCTACTTCAGGGGTATATCACCTCTCCAGCTTTGTGTCATAATCTTATTCGAGGAGACCTTGATCGCTTTTTGCTTCCACAAGATATCACACTGGTCCAATACATTGATGACATTATGCTGACTGGATCTATTGAGCAAGAAGTAGCAAACAAACTAGACTTATTGGTGAGACATTTTTGTGCCAGAGGGTAGGAAATAAATCCCACTAAATTCTAGGGACCTTCTACTTCAGTAAAATTTCTAGGGGTCCAGTGGTGTGGGGCCTGTTGAGATATTCCTTTTATGGTGAAGGATAAGTTGCTGTATTTGGTCCCTCCTACAATCAAGGAAGAGGCACAATGGCTAGTGGGCCTATTTGGATTTTGGAAGCAACACATTCCTCATTTGGGTGTGTTACTCCAGCCCATTTATTGAGTGACTCAGACTATCCGGATGAAGTCAGTCTACTACTACACAACAGAAGTAAAGAAGAGTATGCGTGGAATACAGGAGATCCATTAGGACATCTCTTAGTATTACCATGCCCTGTGATTAAGGTCAATGGGAAACTACAACAGCCCAATCCAGGCAAGACTACAAATGGCCCAGACCATTCAGGAATAAAGGTTTGGGCCACTCCACCAGGGAAAAAAAAACTACAACTTGCTGAGGTCCTTGCTGAAGACAAAGGGAATACAGAATGGGTAGTAGAAGAAGGTAGTCAGCAATACCAGGTACAACCACATGACCATCTGTAGAAATGAGGACCATAATTGTCATGAGTATTTGATCCTTCTTTTCTTAAAAATACGTTTGTGCATGTATACACTTGTACTAAGAACATATATTTTATTTCCTTTTCCCTTTTTCATGTGATGCAAGATTTATTGACTTCATGTCAGCAATTAAGTATTGTTAACTTTAGGTAATAGTATTTGGGTTGGGGATTGGTGTGTTTCCACTTGTACAAAGTATAGTTGTATTATGGTAGGCATTATTATGACCTTATTATTGTCTTTATTAGAAGATTATGTATGATCTCAAGAGATGTGTATGGGTTCAAGTTGACAAGGAGTAGACTTGTGATGGTTAAAACTGAATGTCAACTTGATTGGATTGAAGGATACAAAGTATTGTTCCTGGGTGTGTCTGTGAGGGTGTTATCAGAGGAGATTAACATTTGAGTCAGTGGACTGGCAAAGGTAGACCCACCAACCCTTAATCTGGGTGGGCACCAGCTAATCAGCTGCCAGTGTGACTAGAATATAAAGCAGACAGAAAAATGTGAAAAGGCTAGACTAGCCTAGTCTCCTAGCCTACATCTTTCTCTTGTGCTGGATGCTTCATGCCCTCAAACATCGAACTCAAAGTTCTTCTGCTTTGGAACTTGGATTGCCTTCTTTGCTCCTCAACTTGCAGATGACCTATTGTGGGGCCTTGTGATCATGTGAGTTAATACTACTTAAAATCTCCCATATATATACATACACACATACACACACACACACGTGTGTGTGTGCATATATGTGTATATATATGTGTATATATATTAGGATATATATCTCCTATTATTTCTGTCTCTATAGAGAACCCCAACTAATACAGTAGGGTTCTATCTAAAGATTCAAATGCAATTTGAACCATTTCCAACTGGCTAAAGTTGGGACACTTTGAGTAATAATGATAATAATTGCAATGCATTGAAATATCAAGTATCTTTTAACTCTTTAATTAATTATAATAATAAAAAAGTCACTGGTAGTGGATATCAATAAAAATTCATTAGTTTGAAAAGCAGAAAATTAAGGACAGAATTTAGATATTTATTTTGACTCCTCTATACTAATTGTATATAGCCAAGGAAGGAAATTATTTTATCAAAATATTTCAGTAATAAATAAAGCAAGGTCAGTTTTAGGATATCACTTTTTCACAGCTACTAATAAATGAATTGATTTAGAAACTGAATATCAAGTCAGGATGAGTATCAAGTATCACAAAAATGAAGATAGCTAAACATTACTTGTCATATGACAGAAAATCAAATCTCCATTTTTGATAACTTTTTGACAAAAATGTTGAATCTAAATTTTATTACTACTTGAGATCCAACCACTAACTTATAAAAAATCCCCAGGATGGAAGAACATGCAATACGATTCTACAGGGATAAAATCAGCAAAATCCAGACTTTGCAACACTCTTCAGAACAGAAGACAAAGATTTCTTAACAATATGTTGCAAAGGAAAAAATTACAGAAGATAAGACCTACAATATAAAAGAAAATTATGGGTTATATTAACCAATTTCAATACATGTAATTTGTTTGTATCTTGACTCAACAAGAAAAATGATGTATATGTAACACTAGAAAATATGAACATTGAAACTAAGAAATTATTATTAAAATTTTTAGGATGACATATGTTTTGTGGTTTTGTTAAAATAATAATTTAGTACCTATATTTAATTATATTTATATACAAATATTTAGGGATGAATTCATATACTTACTTCAAGACAATATGCAGGGTGGAGGTGGAATGGAAAAAAGAAATTGGTAAAGGTATAGCTCAAATAAGATTGACCAAGAGTTGACAATTATTGAAGCAGAGTTGTTGGTTCTTGGGAATTCACCATTCTGCTGAATCTATTTTTTAATATTTTTATATGTTTGCTATTTTTCATGAAAAACATGATAAGCTGATAAATTGAAGGCAAACAATAAGGTGCATTTTGATAAATATTCATAGATAACTGCATTATGTACTATATAAAAACATGTTGTGGTATTTATGGCATGCCTGTCTTCCCAGCTACTCAGGGAACTGAGGCAGGAGGATTGCTTGAGCCCATGAGTTCGAGACTGCAGTGAGCTATGATCATGAGACTGCATCATGTTAGCAAATGTGAGTGATTATGACCAATGCACCTACCGAAAAGCAATTTTGCAAGGGAAAAATAATAGTGGAGAGTGTGACATTCAGGCTATGGGACATTAAATAGGTAGGAAAGTTCTGAAATAAATATTTTTTGTCATGAAATGTGTCTGCCTTGTGTATTTCTCACTATAGCCCTAGCACAGTGACTGTTGTATATTAAACCCTAAGTAAATATTTTTTAAACTACACAATTGATTGTATCCTAAATCAAACAAAATAGAAATCCCAACAAAAATAATTTAGTAAACCTAAAGGGGATCAATCATAATTATAATAATATTATCCCAATGTTACTGGTAATGTAAATTCTAACAGGCTGTATAGAAATTAAATTAATTTGCAGAAATAGAGATTTAGAGTACATTAAGGGGGTAGACATATTGCATTAAGAGGATACAGATTTTCAGTGTATCCTTTTTCTCCCTATCACTGACAAATTAGAGGCATCAACCTCTGAGGCAGAGAAGCTCAAATTTCTCATATATAAGTGAAAACAACAATTACAAGAAAAGTCAGAAGATAAAAGTTCACTTTGAAGATTAAATTTGTGTTTACTGAATATGATTAAAATATTAAAGAATGACCATATCAAATTTCAACTTTTTCTATAATTTCATAGAGTGCTAAAATTCTATCATTTATTCAAGCATTGCTTCACATACATGTATTGTTCCAAATCTCAGAGAGTGTTTTCAGTGTCAGAGATTCAGTAATTACTAAAGAACACACTTTATTTTGAATAGCTGGTACTGAAAGGGAGAAGGCTAATAAATAAGCAAGTAATTACAAAACAATGTGGTGATTTATGATAAAGATATGCAGATAGTAGCAGACAAGAGAAAAAGAGTCTCATTCAGGAAGGGAGTTGAGGGAATATAGGGGATTCCAGGCATAGAACATAATGAGGAAAAGGTCTGGAGTGGAGGTAAGGTAGGGTGGCTAGAGAGGGGGAGGAGGATAATAATATGACAATACACAATCCTTTTATCACCAGCAGATAAAATATGATACAAGTAATCATATCCAATTCAACCTACAGAGTTATTGTATTGATATTAAAAATTTAAGTCATTTCCACTAACTATAAACTCTCCTTCAGAACAAGGACTGGCGATTTTGCTCACCATTATACTCTTGGCATCTAACACATTTTCTAGCCCGTAATATGTGGAAGGGGAAAATTTGTTAAATAGAGAAACAGACGGATGAACAGATGAATGAATGAATGGCTTGTTATTTTCAATGAGATTTCAGTAAGCATTTATGGATATTAAAGTTTACCCTTCTTTTGGATTAACCCTTAGCATAAAGCCCTTGAAGTTTAAATATTTCAAAATGGCTTTGAAAACATTCACAAACATTTTAAGGCATAGCCAAGTGGTAGCAGCTGCAAACAAGCAGCTGAAGGTGAGTAGAACTTTTTCAGGGACTGCCCAGTCATGGCTTGCCTCTGCAAGCCTGGCCTCCTTTGTGGACCAGGAGGACTAATAGGGACCACTCCCTTTCAGATCAATGAATCAATTACATTGATTAAAATCTTACAGGCTCACTTTAATTTTCATTATCCCAAAGCCCTATTAGTTACTTAATGTGATTCTGTTTTGATCTCTAACATTTCCTTATAAATTTTAGGGTAAATGCCACATCTTTATTAAAAAGAGACATACATTTACTTTGAGCATATGAGTCAATACAGAACTAAAGATGAAGCAAAAAAAGTGATTTTGCAGATTCCCAATAGCATCAGGATTCTAGGGGATGTCAACTTTTATATGGGCACTGTAGAAGCTAATTATGCAACAAATTAGAGTATCTGTCTTATTCTTCTTGACTCTTTGGCAAGCAGACAATAAAGATGCTGTTTATAAAAACAAATTTCAGAAAAAAATAATAAGCATCCATTTCAAAAGGAAAAAGAAACGCTGATAAACTTCTTTGTATAAGGCAGAATAAATGGTGCCCTGAAACCTACAATCTGGATTGGAAAAAAATATTTCACTCTATGCAATTTATTAGTGTTGCAAAACAACAACCTCAGACCTGTCCCTTGAGGCAGTACATGATTAAGTGCCAAATGAGAGGTGCAAGTAACTCAAGTATCAGTTTACAGATAAAGGACAGCTTATTTGAATTTACAATGTTTAGGGTAGATTGAGAAGAAGGTTAGATACTTGAACAAGAATAGATGGAGAGAAATGGAAGAGGGAATTCCAAGTGGAGTGAACAGAATGTGAAGAAATAGGAAAGCGAAAAATTAGTCTTCTTTCGAATTTATTCTCAAAGTGGGGGCAGGGTTGGAGGTATTGCAGCAAGAACACAGTAGGATAGGAACAAGGCATTAAATTTGTGGGAGTATAGCTACAGAATTCTTAATGATCTTAAAAGATGGAAAGAAAACATTCTGTGTTAGTCCATTCTTGCACTTCTGTAAGTAACTACCTGAGACTGGTAGTTCTCCAAGCTTTATAGGAAGTATGGCTGGGGAGGTCTCAGAAAACTTTCAATCATGGCAGAACACAAAGGGGAAGAAGGCACATCTTACATGGCTGAAGCAGGGGGAAGCCAGCAAGAAGGGAGGTGCTACACACTTTTAAACAACCAGATCTCATGAGAACTCTATCATGAGAACAGCGCCAAAGGGGAAAATTTACCTCCATGACCCAATCACCTCCCACCAGGCCCTACCTCCAACACTGGGGATTACAATTTGACATGGGATTTGGGTGGGGACACAAATCCAAGCCATATCATATTCCATACCTAAAATAAGTTTCCTTCCTTCCTTCTTTTTTTTTTTCTTTCTGTTTTTCAACATGAGCAAATCAAGCTTTGGACAAGGAATAGACACAATGTCTCTGTTGCTCTGAGAAAAACCAATATCCTTTCCGTTCTTTGTAACTTTAAATACAGCCAGAAGAAAGAGTCATTCGCTCAGGTCTTGCTAACAGGCCACTTTATAAGCCTTCTTGGTAGTACATTGTATTTCCGGAGCTGCAGAGCTACTAAGCCTGTGAACTACTCAAGGACTTTTTTTTTTCTCCCTGAACCGTGCTTATGAATGAGGGAAGTGTGGTTCACACGCTGTACTTGTCTTCATCCTCCCAAGAGAGAAGCTAGGGTCTTAAAGAACAATTTAAAACATAGAACTTAGTCATTTCTTCAGGAAAATGAGAAAACACAGGCTGTACTCTGACTTACCAAAGAATCTTTTTGAAGACTAAAAGTCTCTGAGGGGGAAGAGGATAAAAGGAAGCTGTAGCATTATTCAGATTTCTCTTTTGTTCAAGTTTTATGTAACAACTAGAAGCACCCAACAAATTTTAGATCCAGCTAGCGTATAGTATAATTTCAGCTGAAAATCATATTTTGAGCTATTTATAAGGTTAAAAACTTCCAATTTGTTTTGATAATTGAAAGACATAGTTATTAAAAATTGGCAAGAATTATGCCAAGACATATGAAAATTTACTATGCAGGCAATGGTTAAGCTGGTTTTCATGAAAAACAAGATATTATAATATTAATATGAATTTTTACTGTGTATTATGACTTTGCATATATTATCTCTCTTGAAGTTCACAACTTCTGCTTTTTGAAGTAGGAGTCATTGTAGGGAAAGTGAGGCTTAAAGAGGCTGAACTAAGTTGCCCAAGGACACCAGGGCTAATCAGTGGTTGAGGAAGAATCCAAACCTAAGTGGTTTTGCTCCAGCATCGTTCCCCACTAAACTCTACTGCTTTCCTTTCCATTAGGAGCTCTTATATGAATGGGAAAGTTCCTAATTCTCCTAATTTGTATTTCTTATCATTGTAGCTTTGTGCATTTTCCCATCAAGTAATATTAGTGTCCATCTGCTTGAGATAACAGAATAGAGTCTAGAAATTGGTCACCATAAAAGATTATGGAAACAAGTCCCAGAGCCAATGCGAGGAGCACTTTCTGGAGGAGGCTGAGTGTGGAGATGAGGGCTCCTTCCTCAGGACCTGACCAACACACCAGAGGGTGCATCTGTAAGGTCTCAATCTGGTATAAGCTGATATAAATATTAGGATGATGCTTCTGATGCTGCACCAGAGGTACATTTAACTTGAAGACAGGCACCATTGGGAAAGCTAGTATAGAATTCTCCCTGTAGTCTCCAGCCTAATGCATGGACCTTAGCACCAAATAAAATACTAACTGCTTGATAGAACAACGTTAATCCTGAATAAACTATTTTCTCTCGTCGCCCTACCCAAATAGACAATGACAACAACAACAACAAAAAAATACAATTTAATAATAAGGAAGACTCCCGGCTGTTCTATGCTCCTGTTGCAGGATACTTCGACATAGTCTTGTTAGACTATGAGTCTGACAAACTGAAAATGTGAAAGCAGAGAAAAATTTCTACAAAGAGAATAGTAAGTACTGTTTTGTATTTATATATATATATATTTTTTTTTTACCTGTATTATTATAGTTGATGTTCCAATATGATACTAAATAGAGAAATTACAGAAGGGTGGGGAGAAATTATTGATTTTTGCCACAAATTAATATTTATTGAGCAGCTTCTGTATGCCTGCTACTATAATTTGTATTATAGAAAATAAGAAAGCAGTTTCCACAGATCCACTGGCTATTGACTTAAAATAATTAAAGTCTCACATATAATATGACATACCAAGGGGAATATTCCTCTTGTTTCCATACTCTCCATTTTTGCAATTTGGAAATTGCTCAGTCTAAATTTAGGAAAAGCCAAATAACCTAAGGAACATATTATCATTTCTTTTATTTCTCTATAAACTTTTCATTTTCTTCCCTCAATAAGTGAATACAAGGCTGACATTTAAAGCAATGACTCCACTTTTCCTAGGTTATGCACTAGTGTTTATAAATCCCTGAAGGAATTAGATTCATGGGCACATTTGTTAAATTACATACATAATACATTTCGATTCCCTCTGCTCTGTGGCTTGTCTTTGTATGACTGCCTCTGCTACTACCTCCATGATGAATCTTTCCATTATGTTACATAGATTTATTGTGAAGTGAACGAACTTGACATCCTGATGACTCTATACTCTTCTTTCTCAAGGTTCTACTTTGAACCTTAATAAACCTGTAATTGAAGCAGCTCCATTTAAAAAATATTCCTTTAAGTCCAAAATATAATCATATTGGGTAGCTCTTATTACCCAGAAAAACACCCTAAGAGTAACACTAAACACTTAAAAGTAATATTAATAAATGTGTCTGTGTAGTCACAAACTCAGTTTCCCAGACTGGTCAGAAATGTAGATTGAACAGGCAGGTGCAGCCTGCACTGCCATGACAGAGCAGCCAGCAAGGATCTGATGGCTTCATTAGTAAATTCCATACTTGCCGTCACTTACCTGAAATTAGACCAGTGGGACTCCTTTTTCATTTTTCTTTTTATTGTATTGAGTTTATATGTTCATCCTCATAAAAAAGTTAAAATCAGGGTGTATGTGCATCACCTGATATATATAACCACAAAAATTAAAAAGAAAAAAAGCATGTGTTTGATTTGGGAACCATAAAGTGAAAATGAAAAGAAAGACCATAGGGCAATGGACACTTAAACTGAGTAAAAATGGGGTGTCTCCAAGGGCTCAAGTACATTGGGGGCCAAATGCAAACTTCAGTTAATTCAGAGGTACGCTCTTGGCTAACTGAGTTGCGCCAAAATGAAATAAATTCTGAACAACAACGTCCTATCATAGTACTGATAATTCATCTCCATACTCTGGTGCCCCGACTTCCTATAACTTAATATTCTTTCAAAATTTTACTCATTCATGCATTCAACAAATATTTCTTAAGAAGACAAATACTTACTAAGAATATGTCTAACATATTACGATCCAGTGTTCTAAGTGCTAGGGTTACAGCTACAAATTTGATGGGCAAAAGTCACTCAGGGGACTTACATTCTAGCTTTAAAATTTATCCTCCAAATTTAATTTCACTACACTATTTCCTATTAGTTAGATCTATCACAGATCTCTCTAAAAGCCATGGGGCAGTTTTGCTTACAGAATACAAGTAGGGTAATTTCTCAAATAGTGAAATAAATTAAATCTTTTTTATTATCTACAAAAAGTGTCTTTGCTCTGAATGAGCAAGTAAATTAATTTATCTGTGCCAGGACATCTGCTTCTCTTGTTAAGAAAGTATAGTCCCTACTCTCTGCATGATGCCACTCCCCAAAATAGACACTTAATGACTTTAAGCAAAGAATATTATTCTCATTTTGGACCCTACAAAGTTAAACAAAAATATTAGAGTTATTCTTCTCATGTTTCTTCCTAATACCCCACATTTTATCCAAAGCAGATTATTTGTAATTCATTGAAATAGTCACAATTAGGGCTTAGTTGCCATGTGTGAACATAATGAGAGATGGGGAAGAGCCTCCAGAATAGACTTACAAACTAAAATGAGGTAAGAACTCTGGTTCCATTCACAGTAGTATAGATGAAACGCTAGCCAGGCAGGTGTTCCTATTCAGGGTAGTCGGAAGTATAGAGGTCAAGTCCAAGTTCAGGTTGTCCACTTACTAGACATACATCTGCCCTTCTGCAATTTACTTAATATCTCTAAGTCTTAGTTTCCTCACCTGTAAAACAAACATTGTAATTATGTTGATGCCGAAAATTGTTATGAATATCAGAGGAAACAGTCTCCTGTTCTTATATTGGCAATTGTGGACAATCACTCTGTCTCCAAGACAGGACACTGTTAAACATCACTGCCTCCTCTCTAGCATTTTTTCACTTGCTTACTGATATGTAAAGAAGAGGAATGACATGCTAACTGGACCCAAGAAAAGCCTGATATATGCAATTACATTAACCCTGAGTGGTGTCACAGCATTAAACAAAATAATAGGGCCTGGGCTTATGTCTCTATTGCTATTCTAATTACTAAGGAGGGTTTTTATCTCTCCAACCCAGGTAATAAAACAGACTGTCTAAAGGTCTACCTAGCTGTCTTCCTCCTTTGTTTCTAGAATTCTTCATCCTTTGATAATTAAATTTCTGATGAGGTTTTGTGGCATCTCCAAGTAAAAAGACCATGTCTGTGTGCCAACTTTCTGAACAACTGTCTCAAGATATAGCTTTGAGAATAGGGAGAGGTCTCCTTTTCAGTAAAACCATAAACAGGATCTCCAGTCCAACTTTACCAGAAATAGAACTGATGCTGTGCTTGGCTTTCAGTTGGCACTATGCACATATTTCTCAAATTGTTAAGGAACTTAAATAACTAGGGATTCCTAAATGCCATAAAGGAAGAGTATATAAACTGTATGTATATGAGTTCAAAGGCAATAATCTGGTCCCTATAAGAATTGGTAAGAGCAGATGGGCCATCAATATTGGAATTACTGAAAAGGCCAGGAAGAGAAAGTCTTGTTACTTAAATGGAGCTGCAAACTGTGGTCTTGGCCACAGACACAATGAAAGATCCTAGCTCTTAGAACTTCGGATGGAAAGGAAGAGCGGAATTAGCTGTAAGATTGAGATTTTTGATAAGAGCCCTTTTTGAAGACTGATAATGCTGGGTTCAGATCCTAAAGAAGTATTGTTTCCTTAGCCAGAGACTTTTTTAACCTTTGCTATAGCCATTTAGAGGACAGACAGGAGGTGAGTCATAAGGAAAACCATACGTTTGATGAACAGAGAATTAACTATAATACTTGTCCCAATTGATCCAAATTTGAAATCCCTTTTACCCCATTAAGATATTCTAGAAAGGTTCAACTCAATGCAGTAGCTTTATTTAAGACCTAATATATCCTATAAAAAATATTGCTTTGGGTAGATCAGTGTTATGATGTCACATACCTCCAGGGGTCAATCATGAGGTGCACATGGGCAAATGCAGCCAGATGCAGGGAATCTGAAAAGGAACAATGAGGGAAAAGAAGGGAAAATCTCTAGAGCACGGAGGGCAGCTGATAATAAGCCAGCAACAGGGACCTCTTCAGGATATTATTTCCTAAGAAGAGCCAGAAATCCAAGTTTTTAGAGTTTTTAATGTATGGCATTAAGCAATTTTTACGTTGATAACTCAATCTAATTTTGAAAAGATATACATGTTTGTGGGAATATCATGGTTTCAGAATGAAGCACTGAAGCTGTTATAGGACTGAGAAATATTGTTTTTAAATTCATGGTTCACAAATCAATTTGATTACAACGTAGATCAACTACAACTTTGCCTACATGTTTGTTTTAATATAATTTAAACTAAATGACTTCATCCACTTTGTAAGTAACAAGGATGTATACACCACTTAAGTATTGAATATATAGGATATAATGTATCTTATGTTAAGTTATGAAGATGGTAATTAAAAATGGGTATGAGTGGGAGAGTGAGCAGAAGAGGCAGATTTGAAGACAGAAGAAAAGAGAGTGAGTGGTAAGGACAGAGTTAAAAGGCAGAGGGAGAAAAATGATGCTGAAAAGAAACACATGAAGGAAGAAAGAAGCAATTCACATAGTGGAAAAGTGTACAGAAAGTAGTTAAAGAAATTTTGAATTGACATTAGTTCATTTTTACTTTGCTATGTACTTTATTTACTCTCTAATTAATGCAAATTAATAAAAATATGTCAAGTATCTTCACATGTCTGGCATTAACTGAAAGAGATGCGGCAGTGGAAAAAACAGGACCATGGACTCAGGATTACATTTTAGTGAGGAAACATAAGATGAGCAGATTAGAAAATGAATATATAACTGTCAACTGATAAATGTTATAGAAGGAAGATACCAAAGCAGGACCGGGAGAGCTCACACTTAGAGGATTGTTTCTTTGGCTAGGTGGTCAGGGAAGACGTCTGATGAATTAACGTTTTAGCATAAATCTTAAGGAAGTAAAGGAGCTGTGCATAAAATTAATTTAATATATATTAACTCAGCTCTATGAGGGTAAGAATTGAGTCTATCTTCTTCACCATTGATTCCTCATTGCTTTGCACACTGCTTAACACACAATAATGAACTCTGGGAGGGACAACCAAAATAGCCTTTATTAGCCTCTGGACAGACAGAACAGGAGACAGAATTATATCCCTCCAAACCCTGAAAGAGCTCAAGGCAACTGTATTAGTTTTCTAGTGCTGCCATAAATATTAACTAATGGTATTAACTAATAAATACCATAGAATGGGTGACTTGAACAAAATAAATTTATTTTCTCATAGTTCTAGAGGCTACAAATTCAAGATTAAGGTAACATCAAGGCTGATTTCTTATGAAGCCTCTCCTGACTTGTACACAGCCACCTTCTTGCTGTGTTCTCATATGGCCTTTCCTCTGTGTGTATGTGGACACAGAGAGAGTCTCTCTGGTGTCTTTTTTCTCTTCTTAAAAAGACACCAGCCCTATTGGATTAGGGTGCTACTCTCATGACCTCATTTAATCTTAATTACCTTCTTAAAGGCTCTACCTCCAAATACAGTCACACTGGGGGTTCAGGCTTTAATATATGAATGCGGAGGGGGCACAACTCAGTAGTCCGTAGCACGTTTTTCTGCTTCCTACCCTAATTCATGTCCTTCCCACGTGCAAAATACATTCACCTCATACCAACAGCCACAAAAGTCTTAACGAATTCAAGCATCAATTCCAAGTTCAAAATCTCACCTAAATATTATCTAAGTCAGGTATGGGTGAGACTTTAGGTATGATTCATCCTGAGGCAAAATTACAGTTTCTATCTCTAAACTTTTTAACTAGACACATTATATGATTCCAAGATGCAATGACAGGAAAGGTGTAGGATAAATATTCTCATTTCAAAAGGAAGAAATCAGAAAAAAGAAAGGGATGACAGGTTCCAAGAAAGTCCAAAATCTAGAAAGGCAAATTCTTCTAGATCTTAAAGCTCAAGAATAATCCTCTTTGTCTTGATGTTCTTCCTGCAGGCCCAGTCCGGTGGCAACATCACTCCCACAGCCCAAGACTGCAGCCTTGCCCGCTCAGTTCTGGGCAGAGGCCTTGCTCTTGGGGCACTGGGCAGATATGGCTTGGCCTGGTAAAACCAAGTAGGAGGTCCACCCTATGAAACTGAGAAAAAAAACAGGCTTGCCCTCCAGGCCTGTAGTGAGAGTGGTAGCTCTGATAACATCTGGGGATTCCCTTTTCTTGAAGGATAAGGCATGTTGGAGCCCACTAGCTCTATTGTCCAGTCCTGTGGAATCTCAGAAGCCGGAAAGCCTTTTTTTATTTCATATTTTTGTCTTCCCTTTAGTCCAAACTGGCAGTGTCTCAGCTAATGTAATTCCACCTCTATTGCTGGTGCTGCTGAGATGGCTGATTAACTCCATGGATAATCTCCCTATGGACTGATTGTCCAGTCATATCCTTGATGTTCTCTCCAGAAAACATTTTCTCATTTTTTGCAATATGAATAGAATGAGAATTTTCCAAATCTTCAAGTTCTGGTTCAACTTTGCTTAACAGTTTTTTTTTTTTTTCATTTTCCTTTCCTTCCTTCCTTCCTTCCTTCCTTCCTTCCTTCCTTCCCTCCCTCCCTCCCTCCCTCGCTCCCTCCCTCCCTCCTTCCTTCCTTCCTCTCTTTTTTCTTTCTTTCTTTCTCTTTCTTTCTTTCTTTCTTTCTTCTTTCTTTCTCTCTTTCTCTCTTCCTTCCTTCCTTTCTTTCTTTCTTTTTCTTTCTTTCTTTCTTTCTCTCTCTCTCTCTCCCTCCCTCCCTTCCTCCCTCCCTCTCTCTCTCTCTCTCTCTCTCTTTCTTTCTCTTTCTTTCTTTCTTTCTTTCTTTCTTTCTTTCTTTCTTTCCTTCCTTCCTTCCTTCCTTCCTTCCTTCCTTCCTTCCTTCCTTCCTTCCTTTCTTTCTTTCTCTCTCTCTCTCTCTCTCCCTTTCTTTCTTTCTCCTTCCTTTCTTCCTTCTCTCTTTTTCTTTCTCTCTTTTAAATTGAGACACGATCTTGGTTTGTCACCCATGCTGGAGTGCAGTGATTCAGCTCACTCTAATCTTGACCTTCTGGGCTAAAGCGATCCTCCTGCTTCAGCCTCCCAAGTAGCTGGGACCACAGGTGCATGCTACCACCAGAACTGACTTTTTTTTTCTATTTTTTTGTAGAGACAGGGCCTTGCTATGTTGTCCAGGTTGGTCTCAAACTCCCAAGTTCAAACAATCTTCTTTCCTTGGCCTCCCAAAGTCCTGAGAGTACAGGAGTGAGCCACCACACCCAGCCAAGAAATTTTTCAATTTATCTTTCTCCTTTTACATTTTACTCTAAACACTAAAGAGACATAAGACCAGATTATTAACACTTCTAGAAAACATATTCTCTCTTCTCCAAAATAATAAAAAAACAAATATTTCAGTCAAGTTCTTTGCCACTTTATGAAAAGAATGCCTTTTCTTCACCTTCTAATAACATGTTCTTCACTTCCATCTGAGACCTCACTAGAATCACCCTTAGCATTTATATTTCTACCAAGAGTCCCTTAAAAGCACCATGAGCTTTTTTTAGCATGCACCTCAAAACTCTTTCAGCCTGCACCCATCACCTAGTTCCAAAGTCACTCCACATTTTTAGACATTTATTACAGTAGCACCCACTTTGTGGTGCCGACATTCATAGGTTTCTGGGAATACCATAACAAAATACCATAGACCAGGTAGTTTAAACAGCAAAAGTTTGTTTTCTCACCATTATGAAGTTCAAGTTCAAGGTGCTTGGTCAGGGTGGGTTTCTGTTGAAGCCTCTTTTCCTGACTTGTATACAGGCACCTTCTTGCTATGTCCTCATATGGCCTTTCCTCTGAATGTGTACAAAAGACAGAGAGAGAGAGAGGGACAGATTTCTAGTGTCTCTTCCTCTTATGAGAACAAGAGTCCTATTAGATTGCAACCCCACCCTCATGACCTCATTTAACCTTTATTACCTCCCTGAAGGCCCATTCTGCACATACAATCGCATTGGAGATTAAGGCTCTAATATATACACACTTTAGTCCATAACAGCCACTGTATCCTGGAACATTAATTAGGGTTCATTAATTGCAAGCAATAGATACTGATTGCAACTCATTTCACCCAAAAGGAGTGTGCTGATAGGATGTGAGGGACAAGGCTGCCTTTGCCTGAGACTCGTGCCCTCTGCAGTTGGGCAGTGCATAACCCATATGATCACAATCCACGGGCTTACTCCAGAACCTCACAGAACTGAAGAAAACAAAGAAAACCATACTTTGGAAGTTCAAAACTCAGAGATGCTTTAGAGATTTAAAGGCAGGAACTAATGGAGAGTCTCTTTGGGTTGTTGCCTTCTTGGTGAATCAACTCCAATCATTCTCAGTCTTTGTTTCCACAATCTAGATAAAAGTTTTGGAAAAAAAGAGTGTGGTTGCTCTTGGGTCACCATAAATCTCTTTGTAAAGAGAGGTCAGGAAGCCTGATGGATAGACCTACTGAGTCTTTCATCAATGGGTCTGGGGTGGTGCCCAAAGCTCAATCAAGTTGCTCTTAACAGAAACAGAAAGACCAAACTCTGGACCGCCAAAATTATAAAAGCTAAAATTCTAGTAGAGAAGAAAATGAGCCCAGCAGCCCATATATGGGAACTGGAATGCCAGTTCTGCCATACGTTCACCAGCTCTGTGACATAGCATAAGTTCTTTGACTGATTTGTACCCCAAATTTTTTATCTGTAAATGAAAGAAAATTCTCAAATTGATTCATAAAAATGTTTATTTAATTTATAAAATCACCTAAAGCAATACCTGACAATCTGCAATATTCAAAAAATATTAGTTAATATTATCTTATATGAGACTGAACATTCTCATTCATAATCTAACATACATTCTGCTTTTGAAAAAAGTTTCCCTTGAGATGATTTTATCACATGATTAGTATTAAACATAAGATATTCAACGCAATTCAGATTTATATGACCCTCTCTCTCTCCCTCCCTCCTTCCCTCTCTCTCTCTCTCACACACACACACTCACATATACATACACATACACACACACACACATATACACAGTTGTAGGTCTCATAAATTTCTCCCTAAGACTGTTCCTGAAAAACATGCTTTAAAAATTGTCTGTGATAAAATGATAATTGTGAAAATTCAAACTTGCTCAAAGGCCAGAGATCAAAGCAAACAATAAAATGTAGTGTTTAATAGGCTAGGAAGGGCAGTTGTAGAATGAGTGTGGGTGACAGTAACTGTTGTATGAAATTATTTTTATTCAACATCAGGCAAAGGAAATAAACACCAAGTTAATGAAATTTTTACATGATACAAAATAAGGAGGCACTGCAAGTGTTGGAAAAGCCTGAGAACCAATAACAATGATGCCATAGTAGGAAAAATTAAAAGGGAAGAAAATAAAATTTAGGTACACAATAACAGAATAGCATGAAGAAATGTAATTAAATGGAGAAGACACCTAAGTTATAGCACTTATTGCAGTGCACTTCGTAAAATTGTTTACATAATCATCCCTATTGCTTAGCTGAAAGCACGATGAGACATTAAGTCATTTAATTAAAAAAAAAAAAACTATTGAGTAAGGACTATGCACCAGGTGCAGTGTTAGTCAGTGAGGAACACCAATGAATAAGTTCAAGTCCTAGCTAGTGAATGCACAGATTCAATTTCATTCATCTCTATACCACCAGCATCAAAGGTACAAACCTAGCACATGAAGAAAGAAAGGAATAAGCAGCCATTTTTCCAGTGATAGATGGGTAAGTTGAGGAATGTTCATCGTCAAATGTATCTAAAAGGATATTTAATAATAGCACATATTTATTGAGACTAAATATGTACCAGACATTGTTTTCATGGTTTGACTTGCATTCTCCTTCAGTCTTCACCCAGATGACGACACATTGTGCTCATGTTAGTTGAGGAAACTGACAGTGGAAATTAAATGACACTTCCAACCACATGTAGCTGGTAAGCAGTGGAGCTGAGATTCAAACCAGGTCTATCTGATTGAGTACTTTTATTTTTTTAATTAATCTATTTTTTTTTTGAAATGGAGTCTCGCTCTCTTGCCCAGGCTGGAGTGTGATCTTGGCTCACTGCAACCTTTACCTCCCAGGTTCAAGTGATTCTCCTGCTTCAGTCTCCCAAGTAGCTGGGACTACAGGCACCCATCATCATGCCCGGCTAATTTTTGTATTTTTGTAGACAGGGGGTTTCACCAGTTGGCCAGGCTTATCTTGAACTCCTGACCTCATGTGATCTGCCCACCTCAGCCTCCCAAATTACAGGGGTGAGCCACCAAGCCCGGCCTGATTGAGTACTTCTAAATCTTCATAGATATTTTTAATGTTTAAGAGATAGGACACATCTAAGAGCAACCTCAGTGAATAGCATCCCATTTTAGTGAACATGCAGGTGACTATGATGAAGGCACAATTGGAAAAATGAAAACAAACAAAAGCAAAACTTCAACCAAGAGTCTGCATTAATGATTTTTTCATTTATTTCATTGTTAACTCTTCTTAACATTTAACTTAAATTATATTGAACATGATCACTGCTTCTTTATCCTGAACTAAATTCACCTTTGTGAAGTCTTTGTAAAATATTTATATCCAATATTTCAATTGATCCTTATAACAAGTATATGATATAGGTGGTGCATAAGAATTTTAAAAACATTTTTTTTTACCTTCCATACAAATTTGCAAGTTGAGATTTTGGAAAGTCAATTGACTTGTCCAAGGGCATATAAAGAAGTCAATGAGATTTTTGTAATCATCATCTCCACCCCAGCTTCCCTAGTGCGTTTTCCTAATTTAGTTTGCACAGAAAATTCATTCATCTTAGAGACGTTTGTTGTACATTTCTGTTGCTTGTCCATATCTATTTGTGAAATGAAAAGAACTGTTAATATTTCAAAGATGTGAGACTTATCCTAAAGTGAGTGTATATAAGAATATGAATGCTAACTTCTAAAATTCTCCATAAATGCTGAAGAGAACAAAAAAGAATAGACCTCAGGAAAATAGTCTGAAATCAAAGAGCAGAATTGCTCAAGAAATCAATATCACCAAAGGAGACAAATGGCTGAAAACCGAGGACAAATTAGAATTGCACACACAATGTAATACAGTACCCAGACGGGCAGTGATTTTCAAGGCTGCATATAAAGAGACATTTGATCCTAGGATGGGAAAGTAATAGCCTTTTCCTACAAAACTCTGGGGAGACTGCATCAGATAACAGTGTCTGAGGTAATAAAGCCTCATCAAGAGTACGAGACACAGGCAACAGAAATGACTAGGGAGCGGAAACATCAATTTCCAAGTTAGGCTTCAGGAGCTAAAAGTGTGTAGATTGGTGATGTCATGACAATGAGGCCCATGAGTCTGAACAGTAATACCATTTTTCCACAGAAAGAAATATATTATCTAGTCTAATTTATGTGGGTTTATAAAAAGAAACTGATCACCAAGACTTAGGACAAAAGGAAACAAAGAGGTTATTTCCATGTTTCTAAGAATGATACTGAAAATACATAAAAATAAAATTGTTCCTTAATTTATTTTTAAATTTAGTTTGACAGATAACATTGTATATTTCTACTGTGTCCATCATGATGTTTTGAAACATATATATATATATATAGTGGAATGGTTAAACCTAGCTAATGAATAAATGCATTGTCTCACAGTTATCATTTTTGTGATAAGAGCACTTAATGTTTCCTAATTTTATATTTTTCAAGAATATATTATCATTAACTATTATCACCTTGCTGTACAATAGATCTCTCAAAATTCAATCCTCCTATTTTACGGTAATTACATATCCTTTGATCAGCCTCTCCAGATCCTACCCTCTCTGATAAACATCCCAGCCTCCGGTAACCACCATTTTACTCTCTAGTTCTATGAGATCAACTCTTCGATTCCACATATGAGTGAGATGGTGTGGTATTTGTCTTTCTGTGACTGATTTATTTCACCTAATGTTTTCTAGGTTTATTCATATTGATGATAATGACTAGGTTTTGTTCTTTTCTGTGGCTGAATACTATTCCACTGTGTATATAGACTACATTTTCTTTATCCTTTTTTTTTTTTTTTCTTTTTGAGATGGAGTGTCACTCCGTTGCTCAGGCTGGAGGGCAGTGGTACGATCCCAGCTCACTGCAAGCTCCGCCTCCAGGGTTCAAGCCATTCTCCTGCCTCAGCCCCCCGAGTAGCTGGGACTACAGCCACCCGCCACCACGCCTGGCTAATTTTTTTGTATTTTTAGTAGAGATGGGGTTTCACTGCGTTAGCCAGGATGGTCTTGATCTGGCCTCGTGATCCGCCCGCCTCGGCCTTCCAAAGTGCTGGGATTATAGGCGTGAGCCACCGCGCCTGGCCTATCCATTCTTTTGCTGATGGACACTCAGGTTAATTCCATGTCTCAATGGCAAACCTTTTTGCTCATTTATTTATTCACTCAGTAAACTTTCATTGGATAACTGCTCTATGTGAAGCATTGTATTAGGGCTTGGGGTAGAAAAATAAGTGAGATTTTATATCTTCCCTTGAGGAATTCATTTCTAATTTAAAATGCAATTGTAAAGAAACCATTTTTTAAAAAGCAATATGTGACTTAAAATGTACTTATCTGTATAGTGATGAAAATAGGCACATACAAGAGAGGTGAGTTTATCATTTTTTCAAGAGTGGAGTAAGAAATAAAAAAAACTGTTTTAGAAAACTTCATACTTTCTCTCACTCTATAACATAAAGTTCCCATATTGTTATACCCTCTTCAAAAACATTTTAATAGCTACAGAATGTCATGGAGTGAAAGTGTTCATAACCTACTGGCAGTGGGGGTGGGGACTGGACATAGTACCACGCTACGTGGTGACAGCACAACAGGCCACTCTGTGTATGGGCATCCTAGGGTGTAAACCCCACCATGAGGAATGTCACACTTTTCTAGGGGCTGTGAAGAAGATTTGGGCCTAGATATCAGCTCTTCTCACCAAATCCATGTTTTGACTTCAACTGGTAGACAGGCAAGATTGCCTGCCTCTATATTATGCATTAAGGGTTCAGGATAGTTTTTACAGCCAAACTTTGGAGCAGTCACACATCTGTCGTAAAACGAAAGCAGGTGTTCATTGAGATGGGCACTGCAGGTGCTGCCTCCTGCTGGAGCTTTGCCACAAAGGTCAACCGGGTACCCATTGTTCTTGTTCAAAGTTTCACTAGCATTGGTGCCATCATCTCGCCATTTCCTTTAGTGCCTAGGGTGGTGATGTGCTCACTGCTCACAAATCCTGTGGGTTGCCATGACCCTTTCCACATACACTGTAAAAGGGGTGCAGGGCTAACAAGTTAATTCTACAAAGAATATCAAGTATTTCTTTAACAGTAACAGTGAGTAACTTATATGTAAAGCCCTATTTCCCATCCATGAATTCATTTTAGCTTCAGAATACCTTCAGAGGAAAATATAATTATCTTCCATTTTATAGATGAGAAAGCCGAGGAGATAATTTGATTGCTTAGGTACCTATCCAAGGTCACTGAGCAGGGCTTTGAAGGAGCCAGTATTGGCATCTAAGTCGTCTGGTTATGAAGACTGGCTGCTTAATCACTATGTTGCCTGCACATCAGGACTATGACTATGCCTGCCTACTTACTAGTAAGTGCCATGAGACTACATCCCTGCTAGTGGAGTGTATGCACTACTGGAGCCAAAGGTGCTCCAGTAAAAGTTCATTAAACCAACAACCCTCTTTACTACAGCCCTATGTTCTTATTAAGAAAGGGAATAAGGAATTCCTGTTCTAATCAGGACACTTGGCCTCCAAGTGGGAATAATCTTTGACCCTCATCTGTTTTCATTAATGTTCTGCCTGTTGGGTCAGTTAAATGCCAGGTCTCCCAGGCGTCTGAAGTGGATACATTACAAAGTGAGGACAATTTAGAAGATATAAGGTAGATTCAAGAAAAGTCCTTGATGAGGAATTGTCCTAGTCTGTTTAGGGTGCTATAATAAAAATACCAGAAAGTTGGTAGCTTATAAACAAATATTTATTTTTCAGTTATGGAAGCTGGGAAGTCCAGGTCATGGCACAGCAGATCTGGTGTCTGGTGAGGGCCCTTGTATTAGGTACCTCTCACTATGTCCTCACACGGTGGAAAGGCGAGATAGCTCTTTTGGGTCTCTTTTATAAAGGCAGTAATCCCATTCATGAGGGATCTGACTTAATGACTAATCACCACCCAAATGCCCTGAGTTCTAATACACATTGAGGATCCTACCACACTGAGGATTAGGTTTTGATGTATAAATTGGGGGTGGAGAGGCACTAACATTCAGACCATACCAGGAATCAAAATAAGAATCACAGAAGCGTAAAGCAAATTCTGACACCAGTGCCAACAGATTGAGATAATAATTAAAAATAATAATAAACTGAGATACAGGCTGGGAATTAAATTGGACTTCAATCCAGGAAGGTAAGCAGGAGCTGTTGCAAAAATTTCTAGTTATGATTCAAGGAGGCACCGTTTAAGACCCAAAAGCTTATTCTTGCCCCCTATTCTCATCAGCATGACAGTAAAACATTCCTTTGTGCTTGCTCTCCCACAGACACTGCTCTTAGTGCCATAATACATTGAACATGAATATTTGCATGTATTAATTTCACCAACAACCCTGTATGGTAAGTATAGTATCACCTTCATTTTAAAATGAGAAAACTGATACCCAAAGTAATAAAATGATGTTGCCAAGATCACTCAGCTGGTATGTGATGGAGACAGAATTTAAAGCTAAGTGGTTTTGTTCCAGAGTATATGTCATTAACTATTATATTACACTTCTTCTCAAGGGATAGATAGAATTTATCCATTATGTTTGCTGAGAGTCATTTCACTGGTGCACATTGGTGTCTGGTACATATGATGAGAAAAATGGTTCATCTACTTACCACAGCAAAATTAGTATGGAATATTCTAACATACTTTACCAAAAACACAGCTTTACAGGGTAATTTTATGTTCTCTCTATGCCTGCAACTTTAAAAAAGAAAATCCCAACCAATGGCCTGTATTAGCAATATCTGAGGTCACCTTTCAACATATCAACTTGTCTTATAAATAAGATTCCTCTTAGAAATCTTATCTAAGCACATTATTATCAAATAATGGTAGCTATGCCAAAAACTGAAAGACTTATTCTTTGTTCTATTTGTAATTATTAGCAATCAACTCCACTAAATTTTACCATTATTTACCAAAATGATACAAATTTACTCCCTCTTTTATTACTTTCAGTTTTCCTGGGGATTCTAAATATTTTCTCCATATAAAGCTTTCAGATCCAACCTTACATCCTTAACAAGTGGCTACTCTACCCAGTTAATGCAGCATTTGAATGGCAACCAATATTGATTCCATGAAATTGGTATAAGCCAGTAGGATCATCAAGGGAGAAATCATCTTATGTCAAGAGCATCCCAAGGCCTGCCTCTAAGTCTTTAATCAGTGCTATAGATTGGATGTTTGACCCTCCAAATTCATGCCAAAATTTGATCCACAGTGCTTGAGGCGGGGCCTAATTGGAGGCGTTTGGTCATGGGGTCAGATACCCCATAAATATTAGATTAATGCCATCCCTCAAGAGTAAGTGAGTTGTCCTATCAGTTTCCTTGGAAACTAAAGTTATAAAGAGCTCAGTATCTCCCTCCCCTCTCTCCTACTTCCTTTCTCACCATGTGGTCTCTGCATACCCTTCCTTTTCCCTTCTGCAATGAGTAGAAGCAGCCCGAGGCCCTCACCAGAAGCAGGTGCTGGCACCATGCTTTTTGTGCAGCCTGCAGAACCATGAGCCAAATAAACCTCTTTTCTTTATAAATTACCCAGCCTCAGGTATTCCTTTATAGAAACACAAAACAAAGACAATCAGACTAAGACAATCAGCTAAACTTAATGGTCTCAGGATCAAGAGGATCAAGGAGAGGTGATATCTGTTATAACTCTACATTTTAAACAACGCACACATAACACCAATATACTCTCAGTAGTTGCAAGATCATCTCAAATTTTCTTCATTTGTTTTCAACACATTCCTATCTTGGAGCCCAGCCCCTAAGCTTGCCTCACTTTCACAGCTCTAAAAGAAAGAAATTTAAACATTCTTAGCTGAGAAAAGTAAATCATTCCAAGTTACGGAAATTTTAAACATAATTTTGGGTGTAAATGTTGCTCATAACATAGAAGGCAAAGCCTTTAAAAATTATCTGAATAAAGTTAGGTAATTTTTGTTGCAGAATATCATCATACTTTTTCATAAGTGATTCCTCAGCCCAGTACCAGAAGATTTTAACATTCATTAAAATTTCAAGTGTGCAGAGTTACATTCCAGAAAGGACTCCTTAAGTTTAAGAATGTGGTGGCTAATTTTATGTATCAACTTGATTGAGCTAAGGAATACCCAGATAGTTGGTGAAAACATTTCTGAGTGTGTCTGCAAGGGTGTTCCTGTAAGACATTGGAATTTGAGTCAGTAGATTGAGTAAAGAAGATCCATCCACTATCACTAATGTGGATGGACATCATCCAATCTGTGAAGACTTGACCAGAATAGAACAAAAAGTTGAAGGAAGGGCAAATTCTCTCTCTCTCTTCTTGAGCTTGTGCATCCATCTTTTCCTGTGTAAGAGAGTATCAGGACTCCAGATTCTGGAGCCTTTGGTTTCAGGGACTCACACTAGCAGTCCTTTTACCCATTGGGTTCTCGGGCCTTTGACCTCAGGCTAAATTACACCACAGACTTTCTTCATTCTCTAGCTTGAAGACAGCATATTGTGGGACATCTTGGCTTCCATAATTTTGTGAACAGATTTCTATAATAAATTTCCACACACACATACACACACACACACACACACACATATATATATATATACTTCTCTCTCCTTAAATTCTGGGTCACTCCTTTGTCCACTTCACTAAGAGAAAAAAGGACAAATTCCCTTATATTTCCCAAGATTAACTTGTACATCTGCCCCAAATACTATACTCTGCCACTTCCTCTGAGATACTTGACCCTAAATAATTTCTCTTTCTTTACTAGTTCCTACCATGTTTTCAAATATATTAGATCTGTACTACAAGAAACAAATAAAATAAAATCTTTCAATGGTTGCTTCTTCATGCTAACAACCAGTTTCTCTCAAATTACTTAAATTTCTTAAACATATTTGTTTAATCCTTCACTCTCCCAAGACTTACTTGTTTTACCACTTCTCTGTAATCTGTTTCTCTCTGCACAAGTAAAATTGCTGCTGTAAAGTTTGATGATGACTTTTTAAACATAAACACCAACAGATTTTTAAAATATATAAATTCTTGTTGCTCTCTCTGTAGAACTCTATGTTGGCCAGAGTGTAAGGTGTTTTGGCTATATCAATAAATTACTTTTTCTTCATTGAAACTCTAATCACTTCTTAGCTCAATAACTCTTTTGGTTTTATTTGTCCCATCCCAAATTCATCTATTCTAATGATTCTTACCTAAGACTGTACAACATACCCACCAGAGGATTGTTTTAAATATAAGTGTTCCTATGCCTCACCAAGGCTGGTTAAATCAGAATTACTTATGACAAGACTGGAAATGATAAATAAATATGTATACTGCATGAATGGAAGAAATGTAGAATGAGAATTGTGGGAATATTATCAATAGAAAACAGAAACATTTGAAGGCAAAGCAGAATGTAAAATTGTTAGATAAGTGGTTCCCCAAAAGAATTGCATGTTAAAATCACCCATGGAGTACTTGTCAATAACTCTTTATTATTTTTATTTGTCCCATCCCATCTATCCATTAGGAGAGATGAGTTTGGGATGGGACAAATAAAATCAGTAAAGAGTTATCAAGCTAAGAAGTGATTTTCAATAAAGAAAAAAAAATAATTTATTGTTCCTATGCCTCACCAAGACCAGTTAAATAAAAATTTCTTATGACAAGATTTGAGTGTGTTGTTATTTAGGTATCTTGTCATAACCGTTGGGAATCGATTTTTTTTTTTTTTAATTTTTTTTATTTTTTTGAGAGGGAGTCGCGCTCTGTCGCCCAGGCTGGAGTGCAGTGGCCGGATCTCAGCTCACTGCAAGCTCCGCCTCCCGGGTTTACGTCATTCTCCTGCCTCAGCCTCCCGAGTAGCTGGGACTGCAGGTGCCCGCCACCTCGCCCGGCTAGTTTTTTGTATTTTTTTTTAGTAGAGACGGGGTTTCACCGTGTTAGCCAGGATGGTCTTGATCTCCTGACCTCGTGATCCGCCTGTCTCGGCCTCCCAAAGTGCTAGGATTACAGGCTTGAGCCACCGCGCCCAGCCGATTTTTTTTTTAATTACTTCAACAGTCACCCCGAGTGATTTTAATGTGTAATTATTTGGGGAACCACGTATCCAACAATTTCACATTCTGCTTTGCCTTCAAATCTTTCTATTTTCTATTGATAATATTCATACAATTCTCATTCTACACTCCCTCCATTCATGCTATACACACACACACACACACACACACACACACACACACACACACACATATACCATTTGGTAGGTATTAATAGATGTATGTTATATGCTAGGTACACAGAGTATCAAGATGAAATATGGCTCATAGCCCAATGGATAATTGGGTAGTAGAGGTTAGAAGTATAGATGCTTAGGAGATAGAAAATGCAAAGCTACAAAACTTAACTAAATGATACATTCACTTTTATCTGACAAAAGGCAAATTTCACAGAAAAAAACAATTTCATAGGTAGACTCATCTGTGAGTCATTTAGTGTGAATGATAAAGGAGAAGAAATGAAAGATATACAGGTTTTAGAGTGTGTGTGAATGACTAATAGATTTTAATGCCTTTAATCAATATATTATAGGAAGTGAGGGAAATTAATTCACCTTGATGCACTCAGTAGTTCAGAAGCCAATAATCTAAATGGAGATATGCATTATGCCATTGTAAATACAAATATGAATTTAAAACATTATAGATTTGAGCCCCTTACTTCTGCCACAGAGCTCATGACCTTTCTCCTTGTTTTCTCTGTCTGAGGCACACCAACCCTCTTTCTTATTTGACTGTGTCATATTGTTGTCTCTGCACAGAACTCTCTGCTGTCTCTTAACCTAGCCAATTCCTTCTCACCTTTTTAGTTCCAACTTTCTGTTTCTTCCAACTACTCACAGTACAAAGGTATCCCCATTATGTGCTCTCATATAATTATAGACTTCTCTTCATTACCTCTTATTATAAATGTAATTATCTAATTATGTAACCATTTGTTTAATCTATCTCCATACTGAAAGCTATATGCTATGTGACAGTGAGCAGGGGTCATACCTGCTTCACTATCCTTCACCCTTTTTCTCATCATTCACAAAAGCAGATTATAGGATTCTGAACATATAATGAACATATAAAGAAATCAAGAAATATTAATTAAATAAATGAATTAAGGAAGGAATAAAACAAAGAGATTATTTGTGACCTGGAATAGAATGCAGGTACAGGTATGTTTAGTTTTCATTGTTACTGCTGTCATTTTGAGATGAAGGGGACTTGAGAGTATTTTATACCTTCTATATTATGTTCAGTGGGAGGTCTTTCAACCTTTCATCTCCGTATGTGCCATTCTCAAGTTTCACTATTAGTCCTAAAATAAAACACATTCAAACTTTAACCCATCTTCTCCCTACAAAACTTACATTATACTTTTAAATTTCTTTCAATAGCACCACCATACTACCATATCTTAACACTTAAAATAATAAAATAAAACTAAAATCCAGATTTTTATTTTTGAATTATAATACCATCTCCAAGTAATACATAAGCACTGCTTATCTGTACTTTATAAGACCTTTCAAATCTATCTCAACCTTCTATTACCCAAATTATGCCTCTGATTTCAGTCCATGGCACTTCATGTTCGAAATTATTTTAGTAGTTTAATTTCTTGTTTTATTTTTCTTCCATTCCTTCAATGCATTTCTTATGATTTTAGTAGATTAATCTTTCTGCAATAGTACTTTTTAACCATGTATTAAGTTTCTCCCTTTATGGGCTCTTTCACATTAATCCCACCGATGTCCAAATACCACTTGATAGCAAACCCAGAAACTTTGTCTTGCCCCCATGTAATGTTTTATCTCTCTCTTATCTCTACCTCTACCTCTACCTCTGTCTCTGTCTCTATTTCTCTCTCTCTCAGTTAGTGATATTATTTTGTGTGCTATTGAGGGATTAAAGCCCACTCAAAGTATATCCCTAATTTCATTAATAGCAAACATAAAAAGCTATCATAATTTTCATCTTTCATCCTTTTCTTAGATTGAAGAATGAGTCCTCTTTTTAAGAGCTGAACCCCCTCCATTTTTGCTCTGGATCTCATTTATTTTCTGTCTTTTCAGGAGCTATTTACCTTCTATTATTATTTTCATTCTACATTGTTAGGTTCTCCTTCTCTACTAAGTTGTCTGCATTAATGTAAGACTGTATTCTTTTCCCTTTAATCTTAAAAAAGTATATATAAAATATCACAGCTACCACCCACTTACTTTCTAGCTTAACCTCAAAAGACCCATCTGTCTTATGCACACTTTCTCTTCTTCCTCCTCTACATTTTACTCTTCAGTCTACTGCCATCTGGCACTGCCCCCACTTCACGAAGGCTTATGTAAAGTTTATGTCACTTATCTCAAAGAACCTCTACATTACCACAGGAAAATGGACGTTTTTCTAATACTACTGCACTTGTCTGCAATATTCATCACAGTTGATTACCTCTTCCTACTTGAAACATTTATCTTTCTCAGCTGTTGTAACAGCAACCTCCCATGATTCTTTTTTCTACCTCACTGTCACCTTTTATCACGTTTTTTTTTTTATTGACTCCTTCTCTACACAACCACCACATGATGCTTTCAATTAGAACTAGTTCCTATGTCTCTTCTCTTTTTCTCCTCATACTGTCCCATGCCTTTATCTCCAACTTGTTAGTTAATTCTAATGTCTTTAATTCAGCCTTGCCTTCTGACGTTTGGGATAAGAAGTATATTCCACCACTCCACTTGCCATCTCTATTTGCTTACTGCTTAGGCAATCTCAGACTTAACATGACCAAAATCAAATTCCTAGTTAAATCCCTCACAAATATCCCCCATTCTTCATCAAAAAAACAAATTGCAAAATTACCTAATCTATTCAAGCCATAATCTTGGAGATGTCTCTTTTTCTCCCAAAACATAAAATCTAATATATTAGAGTTTCTTGCTGAGTCTATATCAAAAACATGTCGCCATGTATCCACATTGCTCCATCTTCATAGCCTCCACCTTGGTCCAAGTTATTATCATCTCTTCTTAATTGTAGCAAATATTTCATAATTGGTTCCTCTACTTTCATTCTTCTTGTACCGAATGCATTATCCCATTGGCAATCAGCAAAATATGTATGTATTCTTTCAAATTTCATACTTAAAACAAAAACTTTAATGTCTTACCTTAGCATTTAGAATTAAGTACCAATCCTTTATTATGACATCACACATGCTTTTCCCAGTCCCACATGATATTCCAGTTAACACCTGGAATAACTGATAGATTTATTTCACAGTGAGGTCTTGCCACTCTCCCTTTCATTCACTAACCTCCAATCTCATTTACCTTCTGTTAATTTCTGAAGAATACTAAGCAGTTCCTCTTCTTACATTTTTGAGAGTTTTCTCTCCCTGAAATATTCCCATTTTTTGGTCTTCTAAAACTTATATCTTCTAAAACACTATTTATCACCATTTGAAATCAACCTCATTTACCTATTTGTCAATCATTATTATATTTCTTCCATTAAATTTGTATTCCATGAAGGCAGGATAAACATTGAACTGATTGATATATAGTATCTGACATGGTTTGGCTGTGTCCCCACCCAAATCTCATCTTGAATTTTAACTTCCACAGTTCCCATGTGTTATGGGAGGAACCTGATGGGAGGTAATTGAGTTATGGGGGTAGGTCTTTCCCATGCTGTTCTCATGATAGTGAATATGTCTCATGAGATCTGACAGTTTTAAAAAAGGGAATTTTTCTGCACCAGCTCTCTCTTTTTGCCTGCTGCCATCCATGTAAGAGGTGACTTGCTCCTCCTTGCCTTCCACCATGATTGTGAGGCCTCCCCAACCAAGTGGAACTATGAGTTCATTAAATCCTTTTCCTTCATAAATTATCCAGTCTCGACGTGTCTTTATTAATAGCATGAAAACAGACTAATACAGTAAATTAGTATCAGGAGTGGGGTGCTGCTGAAAAGATACACAAAAATGTGGAAGTGACAAGGGACTGGGTAACATGCAGAGGTTGGAACAGCTTGGAGGGCTCAAAAGAAGACAGAGACAAATGTGGAAAAATATACACAAAAATGTGGAAGCAACTTTGGAACTGGGTAACAGGCAGAGGTTAGAACAGTTTGGCAGGCTCAGAAGAAGACCGACAAACGTGAGAAAGTTTGGAACTTCCTACAGACTTGTTCAACAGCTTTGACAAAAATGCTGATAGTGATATGAACAATAAGGTCCAGTCTGAGGTGGTCTCAGATGGAGATGAGGAATTTGTTACTGGAGTCAAGTGATTCTTGTTATGTTTTAGCAAAGAGACTGGTGGCATTTTGGCCCTTTCCTAGAAATTTTTGGAACTGTGAACTTGAGAGAGATGATTTACAGTATCTGGCTGAAGAAATTTCTAAGCAGCAAAGAATTCAAGAGGTGACTTGGGTACTGTTAAAGGCATTCAGTTTTATAACGAAAGAAAAGAATAAAAGTTCAGAAACTGTGCAGCCTGAAAATGCGATAGAAAAGAAAATCCCAAATGCAAGCTGGCTGCAGAAATTTGCATAAGTAACAAAGAACCGAATGTTAATCTCCAAGATAATGGGGAAAATGTCTCCAGGACATGTCAGAGATCTTCACGGCAGGCCCTCCCAACACAGACCTGAAGGCCTAGGAGGAAAAAGTGGTTTCATGGGGTGGGCTCAGGGTCCCCGTGCTGTGTGCAGCCTAGAGACTTGGTGTCCTGAGTCCAAACTGCTACAGCCATGGCTGAAAGGAGCCAATGTAGAGCTCAGGTTGTGGCTTCAGAGGGTGCCAGACCCAAGACTTGGCAACTTGCATGTGGTGTTGAGCCTACAAATGCACAGAAGTCAAGAATTGGAGTTGGGAAACCTCTGCTTAGATTTCAAAAGATGTATGGAAATGACTGGATGTCCAGGCAGAAGTTTGCTGCAAGAGTGGCACCCTCATGGAGAACCTCTGCTTGGGCAGTGTGAAAGGGAAATGTGGGGTCAGAGCTCCCACACTGAGTCCCAACTAGGGCACCACCTAGTGGAGCTGTGAGAAGAGGGCCTCCGTCCTCCAGACCCCAGAATGGTATATTCACTGACACCTTGCACTGTGCACCTGGAAAAGCTGAAGATACTCAACATCAGCCCATGAAAGCAGCTGGGAGGGAAGCTGTACCCTGCAGAGCCACAGTGGTGGAACTGCCCAAGACCGTGGGAAACCACCTCTTGCATCAGCATGACCTGGATGTGAGACAAGGAGCCAAAGGAGATCACTTTGGAGCTTTTATATTTGACTGCCCCACTGGATTTTGAACTTGCATGGGACCTGTTGTCCCTTTGTTTTGGCCAATTTCTCCCATTTGGAATGGCTGTATTTACCTAATGCCTGCACCCCCATTGTATCTAGGAAGCAACTAATTTGCTTTTGATTTTACAGGCTCATTGATGGAAGAGACTTGCCTTGCTCAGATGAGACATTGGACTGTGGACTTTTGAGTTAATGCTGAAATGAGTTAAGACTTTGAGGGACTGCTGGGAAGGCATGATTGGTTTTGAAATGTGGGGACATGAGATTTGGGAGAGGCCAGGGGTGGAATGGTATGATTTGGCTGTGTCCCCACCCAAATTTCATCTTAAATTGTAACTCCCACAATTCCCACATGTTATAGGAGGAACCTAGTGGGAGGTGATTGAATCATGAGGGCAGGTCTTTTCTTTGCTGTCCTCATGATAGTGAATAAGTTTCATGAGATCTGATGATTTTATAAACTAGTTTCCCTCGACAAGCTCTCATTATTTGCCTGCTGCCATCATGTAAAATGTGACTTGCTCTTCCTTGCCTTCTGCCATACTTGGGAGGCCTCCCAAGCTATGTGGAACTGTAAGTCCATTAAACCTTTTTCCTGTATAAATTACCCAGTCTCAGGTATGTCTTTATTAGCAGCATGAAAATAAACTAATACAGTATCCATCAACCAAATGTTTTTCAACTATCAATTAGTGATACTAAATTAAAGCATAAATCACTAAATACTTCCATCCAAAGTCATCCGAATATAAAAACTAGGCTAATACATAAACTTTCATATTTTATAGTAAAACAAATTACTTGGTATTTTCTAGAGTGACATGTTGCCACAAAACTCTATAGACACTCTGATATTAAAATTTATTTATTTTGAGGAAAGGAAGAAACATAATGGTAGACAGAAAAAAAGTCTTCCAAGTTTTATGCCATTGACATTGAAAGAGGTGTTTCTATGAGCAAATGTTACAAAAAAATAATGTAGTTCTCACCATTGTCTGATCCAAATATTAACACCTGGAATAATTGATTAATGTATTTAAAGCTTAAGATGTGCTGACATTTTTATGATTCAGTGGGATATTGCAGTTCAGCTAGAATAGAGCACAGTCATTGTATTCATCTCTTTTTTGCTGATTTTTATGCAGTTTTAATACAAGTGAATACAATGAAAATAAAATAATTTCAAAACACTTGACACATATGTAAAAAAGGTGCCCTAAAGTATTTCCATAGGTTTTTAGCATCTCATCATATTAATTTAGAGCAGAACAGTGTCTTCTAAGTTTATTATGCAAAATAAATTTTAATAATTGCTCCAGAAAGAGATTCTTTTATAAAATGAAGATTTATTGTGTTAAATCTGTCATTCCAAGTTGCCCAGGAAAGCACAAGTCACAATGAAGATGCCAGAATCTTTCAAACAGTACTGGCAAATGAAGTGCATTAGACACTTTTATTTAAATAATTAGTATTGGATTGAAGATGTTTCAGAGTTATTTTTCTTTTTGTAAAAAAACAAAAAAACAAAAAAACAAAAAAAACCCTTTTTCTTGAAATAATTGAAATCTAATAAAAAGTTATAAGGATAAAACAGAAAACTACATATTTTGCACAGATTCATGAATTATTAGCATCTTGCTACATTTTAACATTCTCTCTATATCTATATCTATATATAGATCTATCTATATCTATCTACAGATAGATAATTACTCTTTATGGACTATTTAAGTATAACCTCATACAATCTGTTGCTTTACCATTTAATATTTAAGGAATTTTTCCAACAGAAAGAATGGGAATTTTCAATACCATTCAAACTGGAGTAAGATAACAAGGGCCTCGTCACAACTGTAAATTCTGAAATGAATAAACAGGTCAACTACCTGAGGACTCTGAAAAGGTAAAGAAGAATAGAAAGATAAAAGCGCAATTTCAAACTTGAAGAAGGACCAGCAACAGCACATTTCCTAAGTTGTTTGTTTTATTTTGTTTTCTCTATTTATTTCTAAGCCTGCATCCAAGAAAGATCTAGTAGCTCAGGTTGTGAAACTGTGCAGTGAACACTGACAGAAAAAACATTGAAGGAAAACATTTTCTAGCCCTGAGGCCAGGAAAAGTGGGGAGTACTGGGTGAATCTTTTCTTTTATTCTTTATTCTTTTTTTTTTTTTTTCTTTTGTGGCAGGGAAGGGCTTCCACCCCTGCTGCAAAGCAAACCCTGTTGCAGAGATGAATGAGTCTTGTAATGACAGAGGTGGAGCCATAGGCATATAAAATTTCAATGTAAAACCTGTGTCTATGGCTAGATGAACCAAGAAAAGGAGTGATTATTGTCTAAAAAGTGCATGGCATGAGATTTCTAATTTTTTTTTCTCTCCTTTCTCTCACAACTTTGCCATGTGGGTAATCCCCAGTCAGTCAGATTTGCCAACTCGGCCGGATAAAACTATGAAAGAAGCCAATTTTTCTGGCCAAAGAAACTGGCAAAGAGGATCCTTGGTAACCAGGGGTTATAGGTAAATTCAGAGAGGATAGAACTTGGGAAGGAATTCAATAATTATGTGTATAAACCAAGGCAACTACTGGACTTACCTACAACCTGGGTATCTGTGAAAAAGGCCCCCAAAAGCATAGTGAAGGTTTTGAGAACCACTATCAACTCCTAGAAATCAAAGAGTGGCATGGTCACATTCAAACTCTGTGACAGAGGCTTCAAAAACTTAATTGAGAATGGAATCTTGCTGGCAGAAGGCAAGGAAGAACTTGCAGCTGGGCCTAACCAGGTTGATTACCAAGAAAAACATCAGTAATAGCAGCAACAAATCAATATTATCTGGAAGATTTAAAAAGGATCCAGATTTTCATAACAAAATGATCTATACAGTGAGGATACAATCTAAAATTACGAGACATAAATACATCATAGAGAATATGATCTATGACTATACCCAGTTCTCAAGGAAAAAGACAATCAACTGATGATAAACCTGATTTGACTCACATGTAGCAATTATCACACAAAGACTTTGAAGAAGCTATGAAAACCATGAGGCAAGGTAGAGATTAAGCTTGCTTAAAATGAATGGAGAGAGAGTTCCGAGCAGACAAATAGAAACTTTAAAATAACTAACTGGAAATTTCAGAAATAAAAATATATTATCTAAAGTAGAAAATTCACTAAATAGCCTCAGTAGCAGAATGGTGATAACAGAGAAAAAAAAGTTAATGACCTTGAATATAGAACAAAAGAAATTATCTAATTTGAGGAATCGACAGATACAATACTTTTAAAAAAATATCAAAGCCTCCAGAGCTTATGATACAATAACAAAAGGCTAACCATTTATGTCTTTGAAGTTTCAGAATCAGAGGGGAAAGACAATGCAGAAAAAAATATTAACTTTTATTTTAAGTTCAGGGGTATATGTGCCGGTTTGTTACACAGATAAACTGCGTGGTGGAGGACTGTTGTACAGATTATTTTATCACCCAGGTATTAAGCCTAGTAACCATTAGTTGTTTATCCTGATTCTCTCCCGCTTAACATCTTCCATATATATGCACCAACACAGATGAACCAAGATTTATAAAGCAAGTTTTTAGAAACCTTCAAAGAGACTTAGAATCCCACACAATAATAGTGGGAGATGTTAACACCCCATTGAAAATATTGGATAGATCACTGAGACAGAAAATTAACAAAGATATTCAGGATCTGAACTCAGCACTGGATCAAATGGACCTGAAGGAAATCTACAGAAATCTTTATCCCAAAACAATAGAATATACATTCTTCTCATTGACACATGGCACTTACTTTAAAATTGATCATATAATTGAAAGTAAGACACTCCTCACTAAATGCAGAAAACTAAAATCATAACAGCCTGTTAGACCAAAGTGCAATTAAATTAGACCTGAAGACTAACAAATTCAGACAAAACCAACAATTACATGGAAATTGAATAACCTGCTCCAGAATGACTTTTGGGAAAATAATGAAATTAAGGCAGAAATCAAAAACTTCTTTAAAACTAATGAGAACAAAAATACAAAGTACCAGAATTTGAGAAAGAGCTAAGGCAGTGTTAAGAGGGAAATACATAGCACTAAATGCCTATATTAAAAATTTGGAAAGATTTCAAGGTAACAACCTAACATCACAACTAATAAAACTAGAGAACCAAGAGGAAAGAAATACCTAAGCAACCAGAAGACAAGAAATAGCCAAAATCAGAGATAAACTGAAGGAATTAAAGACATGAAAAACCATTCAAATGATCAACAAATGAAAAAATAAACAATAAAACAGATTGACCACTAGTTAGACTAATAATGAAGAAAAGAGAGAAGGTTCAAATAAACAAAATCAGAAACAACAAAGGGGATATTATCACTGACCCCACAGAAATACAAACAACCATTAGAGAACATTATAAACATCTCTGTGCCCATAAACTAGAAAATCTAGAAGAAATGGATAAAATCCTTGACACAGACACCATGCCAAGACTGAACCAGGAAGAAATTAAATCCCTGAACAGACCAATAATGTGTTCTGAAATTGAGGCAATAATAGCCTACCACCCAAAAGAAGCCCAGAACCAGATTCACAGCTGAATTCATACCAGATGTACAAAGAAGAGCTGGTACCATTCCTGCTGAAACTATTTCAAAAAAACTGAGGAAGAAAAACGCCTCGCTAATGCATTCTATGAGGCCAACATCATCCTAATACCAAAACCTGGAAGAGATACAAAAAAAAAAAAACCTACAGGGCAGTATCCTTCATGTACATTGATGTAAAAATCCTCAACTGAATATTGGCAACTTGAATCTAGGAGCACATAAAACAGTTTATCCCCTATGATCAAGTAGGCTTCATCCCAAGAATGTAAGGTTGGTTCAACACATGCAAATCAATAAATGTGATTCATCACATAAACAAAGCTAAAGACTAAAACAAGATGATAATCTCAAAAGATGTAGAAAGGGATTTCAATAAAATTCAACATCCCTTCACATTAAAAACTCTCAATAAACTAGGTGTTAATGAAACATACCTCAAAATAATAAAAGCCAAATGCACAGCTGACGTCATACTGAATGGGCAAAACTGGAAGCATTCCCCTTGAAAATTGACACAAGACAAGGATGCCCTCTCTCACCATGTCTATTCAACATAGTACTGGAAGTTCTGGCCAGGGAAATCAGGTAAGAGAATGAAATAAAACATTTAAATAGGAAGAGAGACAGTCAAAGTATCTTTGTTTGCAGATGACATGATTTTATATCTAGAAAACCCCATCATCTCAGCCCAAAAGTTTCTTAAGCTGATAAGCAACTTCAGCAAAGTCTCAGGATATAAAATAAATGTGCAAAAATGACTAGCATTCCTATATACCAACAATAGGCAAGCCAAGGACCAAAGAATAAAATACCTAGAAACACAGCTAACTAGGAAGGCAAAAGACCTCCAAAAGGAGAACTACAAACCACTGCTCAAAGAAAGCAGTGAAGCACATACAAATAAAAAAAAATTCTATGCTATGGATAGGAAGAATCAATATCATTAAAATGGCCATACTGCCCAAAGTAATTTATAGATTCAATGGTATTCTCATTAAACTACCATTGACACTCTTCACAGAACTAGAAAAAAAAAACTATTTTAAAACTTACATGGAACCAAAGAGAGTCCAAATAGCCAAGGCACTGCAATCCTAAGCAAAAGGAACATAGCTGGAGGCATCATGCTATCCAACTTCAAACTATACTACAGGGCTATAGTAACCAAAACAGCATGATACTGGTACAATAACAGACACCTAGACCAATGGAACAGAATAGAGAACCCAGAAGTTAGACCACACACCTACAACTATCTGTTCTATGACAAACCTGACAAAACAACCAATGGGGAAAGGACACCCAATTCAATAAATGCTGCGTGCGTGGGATAATTTGCTCACCACATATAGAAGACTGAAACTAGACCCCTTCCTCATTCCATATACAAAAAAAAATAACTCAAGATGGATTAAAGACTTAAATGTAAAAGCCCAAAACCATAAATGATGCAGGACTTTCCTCAGTTCCTTCATCAGACTGCGACAGTGGTGCCCTGTTTACTTGGCACACCACATTCAATCCCTTGCAGGAGGGAGCATGTGAGCAAGTTAGTGAGGGATCCAGCTTGCTGCCAACAGAAACAAGCTCTGTGCAGGGCCCATGGCAGTGCCCCAGTAGGGGTGCTTGTGACCCTGAAGCCCCAGGGAACATGTTACAATACTCTTTTAGCTCTGCTATGTGTATCAGTTCACTTGGTTCCTTGACTCATTGTGTGGGGTGACTGCTTTCCACCAGCAAGGGCAAAGGGCCAGTGTGACATCCTCTTTTGGGTACCCACAGCTGGTGGGTCCCAAGCCCTCATCTGGCATCTAAGAAGAATAAGGTCATGTGGACACTTGAAGGATGATGAAGGCAGAGAATTTTATTTAGCGATGGAAATGGCTCTCAGCGGAGAGGGGAGCCAGAGAGGGGATGAGATGGGCAGGTATTCTTCCCCTGAAGTCCTGCCAGCTCTTCCCTGAAGTGAAGCTATCTCTCCAAAGTCAAGCCACCTTTTTCATCTGAAGTACAGCCATCTCTCTAAAGTCAAGCTGCCTCTCTCCAGTCAAGCTGCCTCTCTCTCCCCTACCTACTGAGCCTGGGGTCTTTATAGGCACAGGATGGGGGAGCAGGGCTGGCCATAGTAGTTTTGGAAAAAAGGCAACATTCGATTGGCAAAAAGGCATTATTCAGAAAGAAACAATCAAGAGAGAGTGGGCAAACAAAATAGAAGTTCTCATTTTGGGCTGTGGGTTTCAGGCTTTTTGGCTTGAAGGTGGGGTTTCACTAAGGACTTGTCCCTGTCAGCCTCCTGCCTCTACAATAAAAACTCTAGAAATCAACCTAGGCGATGCCATTCAGAACATAGGAATGGGAAAAGATTTCATGACAAAGACATCAAAAGCAACGGAAACAACAGCAAAAATTGACAAATAAAATCTAATTAAAACTAAAGAGCTTCTGCACAGCAAAAGAAACTATCAACAGAGTAAAAGGAAAAAAAAAACAAAACCTTTTTTGAGAAAATAGAAATCTTTCCAAGTTTGGTGAAAGATATAAATAAGTGATTGGAGAAACTCATCAAATCAAAATCAAATAAACTCAAAGAAAACTATTCCCAAGTATTTCATAAATTAAACTACTGAAAATAAAAGCTAAAGAAAAAAATCTTAATTAAATATATATAAAAGAAAATGGGATATTAATGGGACAACTGTGGAGGTAGACCATGTGTGAAACATTTTTAAAACAATCCAGTATTCTTCATCCAAAAAACATTTTGCAGTAATGAAGTGAAATATATATAACTTTAGAAGAAGGAAAACCAAGAGAACTTGTTGCCAACAGTCCCGCTCTAAAACAATGCTAAAGAAAGTTGTTCAGGCTGAAGGATAATGAAACTAGAGGCCAGGCACGGTGGCTCACGCCTAAAATCCCAGCACTTTGGGAGGCCAAGGCGGGCAGATCACCTGAGGTCGGGAGTTTGAGATCAGCCTGGCCAACGTGGTGAAACCCTGTCTCTACTAAAAATACAAAAATTAGCCAGGGATGGTGGCACTCGTCTGTAATCCCAGCTGCTTGGGAGACTGAAGACGAGAATTTCTTGAACCTGGGAGGCAGAGGTTGCAGTTAACTGAGATCACACCACTGCACTCCAGCCTGGGTGACAGAGTGACACTCTGTCAAAACAAAACAAAACAAAACAAACAAAACAAAACAAAACAGAAAAGAAAACTAGAGGTAAACTTTAAACTTCAAGAATAAAAGATATATACTAAAAATGTTGGTAAAAATAAAAGTCATTTTTCCTTTTATGTTTTAAAAATATGTATGACAAAATGAAAATTTACACCTTTTTTGCTGTGATTTTCTGTGTTTGTAGATAAATACATAAACCTATAAGGAGGAGAGTAAAGAAAACTACAAATAAGAATATTTTTATACCCAAAGTAATGTTGCAAATTCAGAAAAATTAAGATTGTTAGAATGATTTAATTTAATATACACTATATGTGCTAATTTCATTGCTTATCACAATAATTTATTTTATGGCACTTTTCCCTACAGGACAATATCTAGTTTAGGATTACATGTTGCAATTAGTCAGGTTTCTTTAAACTCCTGTAATCTGGAAGAATGCCTTTGCTTTTCTTTCTATTTCATAATATTAACAGCTTAAAAGATACTGGATAATTATTTATTATTATTGTTGTTGTTGTTGTTATTATTATTATTATTATTTTGAGACAGAGTCTTGCTCTGTCACTCAGGCTGGAGTGCACTGGCATGATCTCGGCTCACTGCAACCTCTGCCTCCCAGATTTAAGTGATTCTCCTGCATCAGCCTCCCAAGTAGCTGGGATTACATGCACATGCTGTCATGCCTGGCTAATTTTTGTATTTTTAGTAGAGATAGGGTTTCGCCATGTTGGCCAGGCTGGTCTCGAACTTCTGATCTCAGGTGATCCACCTGCCTTGGCCTCCCAAAGTGCTGGGATTACAGGCATGAACCACCGTGCCCGGCCCTGGATAATTATTTTATAGAATATTCCTGTTTGGTTTTGTCTGATGTCTCTTCATAATCAGATTCAAGTAATGTATTCCCACCTCTAGGTATATTGTGTAAAAAAAATTTAATCTTTACAGAATATCCCATTTGGAGGCACATGGCATCTGCCTACCCTTTATTGGTGATGTTAATTTTGATCACAAACTCAGAATGTTCTCTAATTTCTTCACTGAATAACTACTGTTTTTGCTTTGCAACTAATAAGCAATCTATGGGTAGACATTGAAATTATGCAGACACCCTAATCTCCATCAAATTTTGCTCCCCTAGATTTAATACTGATTCATGATTCTTGAAATGTTTAAAATGCTAATTGCAAAATAATAATTCTCCAAATCCATTACTCCATATATATTTATCAATCTGCATTTTTCTATGAGATACTTATCTATCTAGCTAATAAACTCCTATTTTTTACAAAAAGTTATAATTTATTATTGAACACATTTCATTTGATATTCCAAGTGAACCAAATTTGGTCAATGGGAATCTTGTTAATCTTTCTCCTATGTCCCCTTCAGTTTTTTTTACACTACTTATTTTGTGGCATAACAATAAATTCTAGGCTCACCTTGGACCTTTTCTGCCCAGGCATGGAATGAGCCATTTTTCCAAGAAGCTCTAATCCTTTATAGTGGGAAATGGTATTTACAAACCAAAATTTCAGCAGCTAGGTATACTTATTACTACTAGAGCATCATCCCTTTTAGAACGTTTAGTGACAGAGATAAGATATAGGTACAGAGTTTTAGTTTAGTTCAGTTTAATTTCCCTAATTTGAGTCAAATTGTTTCCCTAATATTTCCCTAATTAGTCAAAGTCTTATTGTCTAGCAGTTATTTAAATTAGTTTTTTTCTTTACTGGTTCATTGTGGTTGTTCTTCATTTACAATAATAGTTGGGTTCTTTTCCTTCTGTTTGCAGTGCATTTTAGAATTCTTTTTATCTTCGTTGATTTAATTTTACGTGATTAGAATATGAATGTGCTTCCAAAATTAATAAAAAGGTATACTCAGAGAAGTTTTATTCTATCCCCCATCTCATCCCTTTTCCCCTCGGACCTGACACCATAACTCACCAATTTCACAGGGTTCTGGTTATCCATCCTGTGTTTTTCTCTAACAAAAGTAAGCAAATTCATGTAGCTTTTCTTGTTCCTTCATCTTTCTTACACAACGGAAAAAATACTTTACTTTTCTTTTTTTTTTTTTTTTTTTCGTATAGTCATAGATATCACTATTAACTCATATTTATTTTAATATATGTACACATAACAAGATACATAAATATATGCACTCGTAAATAAATATACAGGTATATACATTTTTTTTTTTAATTTATTTATTATTATTATACTTTCAGTTGTAGGGTACATGTGCATAACATGCAGGTTTGTTACATATGTATACTTGTGCCATGTTAGTCTGCTGCACCCATCAACTCGTCATTTACATCAGGTATAACTCCCAATGCAATCCCTCCCCCCTCCCTCCTCCCCATGATAGGCCCCAGTGTGTGATGTTCCCCTTCCTGAGTCCAAGTGATCTCGTTGTTCAGTTCCCACCTATGAGTGAGAACATGCGGTGTTTGGTTTTCTGTTCTTGTGATAGTTTGCTAAGAATGATGGTTTCCAGCTGCATCCATGTCCCTACGGCAAAGGATATGAACAGACATTTCTCAAAAGAGGACATTCATACAGCCAACAGACATATGAAAAAATGCTCATCATCAATACTTTACTTTTCTAATATATTACATATTATAAAATACACAATACTTTTGTAAATAAATTCAATCGGTTTATAGATGTCTTTTTCATTTTTTGTCACAGCGGAGTGGTATCTATTTGGTTGTGTACACTATACCTAATTTAAACATTTCCCTGCATTTGGACATTTAAATTAACATTTTATAATTACAAATAATTTTTAATAAATGACATTGAGACAAGCTATTTTTGTATGGTTCGAGGTGTATCTTCAGAGTTAATTCCCAAAATATAGATTGGTGAGTCAAAGGATAAATACATATGTAGAATTTTAGGCTTTGCCAAATTCCCCTCTGTAGTGGTCATATCGTTTTAGGCTCACCGATAACATCTGAGATGGACTGTTGCCCGAGAGTTTCACCAACATAGCCCTAGTAAAATATATGGTCAAGCTTTTGAATTTTGTCCAGTATCTCAGTTATCTCATGAGTGAAGTTGAACATCTGTTTATATATTTAAATATTTTAAAATTCTGTGTATGCGTCTACTGATGTATATGTCTATTCATGCCATTTGCCCATTTTTCTATAAGATTTTTTCTTCCTCGAAATTATTAAAATTTCTTTATATATCAGGAATATTAACTTCATACCTGTGTTAGATATAGAAAATATTTTCTTCCAGTTTGTCATTTGCCCTTTGATTTTGCTTATGATGTTCTTAGGATGAAAAGTTTGCATTTTCCATACAAATTTTAATGAATGTACAATATTATAAATATATAATCATTTATTGACATAAGTATGTATAAGCATTTATACACACTTATGTATATCTAAATATATTAAATATTTATAAACATAAATATGTACAAGATCTAAAGTAATTATGCATATTTGTATTGTATCTGAATTTTTATATATAGCTAGAAAGCCTTTCCCTACACTATCATAAAGGAATTCATTCAAGTTTACCTCTAGTACTTCAACAGTTTTATATTTTATAATCAGAACTCTGATTTATTTGAAGTTTATTCTGTGTATGTTTTGAAGGAAAAGTCTAATTTTATTTTTCAAAAATTTATCTAAGTGTTCCAACGTCATTGCTTAAAAAACAGAGCGTTGCCCTAGCTATTTGTGATGTTTCTTGACCATGTGCTATATTTGCATATGTACTTGGGTTTATTTCTGGAATTATTTGTTTAGTCATGTGCCGATCATACATATTTTCATTATAAAGACTTTATAGTATGTTAACATATTGGAAAAGATGATTTCTACTCAAAGCTCTACCTTTCCAGTAGTGTCTTATCTAATTTTAGCTTTAAAATGTACAAGTTGAATTGATATAGGTATGTATTATGAACTAATTATCACAATCAAGATAATTAACATTCATCATTTCACATAGTTACGATCTTCTTGTGTGTGTGGATGGATGTGTGTGTGTGTGTGTGTGGTGAGAATATTTCAGCAAATTTAAAATATATAATATGGTATTATTAACCATAGTGTCAGTGCTATACATTGTATTTCTAGAACTTTTGTATATTGCATAACTAAACTTTATACCCCTTCACTAACATTTTTCCTTTTCCCCTCCCTTAGCCTCTGGCAACCGCCATTCTATTCTCTGTTCCTAACAGTTTGACTATTTTATGTTTCACATATTATTGAGAAGAAGGAACATTTTCAACCTCTTTTTACAAGGCCAGCATCAAAAGCCCAAAAAACATGTAAAAAAAAAAAAAAAAAAAACACACAAAACAAAAAAACAAAACAAAAAAACTACAGCCCACATCCTTAATAAACATAGATGAAAAATCCTCAATGAAATACTAGCAAATAGAATTCAACAGCACATTGAAAGGATCATGCACTTTTGGTATCCCAAATATGTAGAAACTAAACAATATACTTATGAATAGCCATTGGATCAAAAAGGAAATCAAAAGGGAATTTAAGAACTATCTAGCAACAAATGAAATAAGAACACAACATACCAGAAATCACAACCCATAAGCAAAAGTAGTGCTTTTGGAGCAAGATGGAGCAAGAAATTCCTACCTTCAGAAAGAAGAAAGATCTCCAATACATAATCTAGGTTTACATCTTAATAAACTAGGACAAGAAGGACAAACAAATCTCAAAGTTAGAAGAAGAAAATAAATAATAAAAATTAGAGAAAAGCTAAATCAAATCATAAAAAGTATAGAAAAAAACTACAAAACTAAGTTGTTTTTTGAAAAGATAAACAAAATTGACAAATTCTTAGCTAGACTAAGACAAAAGACTCAAAATCAGAAATGAAGGAGACACTATCATAGGTGCCTCAGAAATAAAAATATTCATAAGGGGCTATTATGAACAATTATATGCCAATAAACTGAATAGCCTAGAAGGAATAAACACATTCTTAAACACACACAATCTGCCAAGACTGAATTAAGAAGAAATTGAAAGCCTGAACAGATCAATAACAAATAAGGAGATAGAATCAGTAATCAAAAACCTCCCAACAAAGACAATCCCAGGACCAGATGGCTTCATGGGTGAATTTTACCAAATATTTAAAGAAGAATTAATATCAACCCTTTCAAACTCTTCCAAAATACACAAGCAAAGGAAGCACTTCTAAACACATTTTATGAGGCTAGCATCACTCTGATGCCAAAATCTAGCTATATTTATGTGTAAATTTTCTTAGTAAACTTGATTAGCTCCAGAGATGACTCCATGGTATTTTTAGTCATATCACATTAAATTTATAAATTAATTTGAGGAGAATTTATATCTTGATGCTGTTTCGATGTCCTAAAGAGGTTTTTTTAAAATACTACTTTTGTAAAATTCCAGAGTACTTCTTGATCTTTTTATGTGTTCCAACATTTATATTAAATGTATTTCTAAGTATTTTATCATGTTTGTTGTTATACAATTAAACTCTTCGTTGTGTTCAATATTCTATAGACTTGATTTTAATATCCTTGACAGTTTTGATGAGTGCCGGCTGGGTATTTTGTAGAATGCTCCTCTGTGGGAATTTGTTTGATGTTTTTCTTTTGTTTAAATTGGATTTGTGGGCATTTATTTGAGTGAAGGGGAGAGATCACAGAGATCAAGCGTCATTTTTATTACCTCACTCACACAAGATCATATCAGTATGAATTATTATTTACAGCATTAACTTTAATTCCCTGGCTGAGCTAGTACTGATCAGGAGTCTCCACTGTAGGTGACTCTTTTCCTGCCCTTTCCGTGCTCTGTTTATTCACTTTCTATAGTATACTTTTTGAAAGACAATCACTTAAGAAGTGGGGATTTATGTTACTCCTCCTTTAAAGAAGAATATCAACATAAATTATTTGAAATTATTTGGCATAGGAGATTTGTATATTTTCCTCTATTTATTTATTTATTCAACTATTTGCATATGTGTCTACAGATTTATGAATATTTAATTTATACTTTGGGCTAAAGTCCAATACTAAACTATTTATCTTGTTACTCAAATTCTTCCAGCTTTGATAATCACGAACTATTTCAATTTGCTCCTGTGTACTTTTGATATACCTATCACTGTGGGGTTTGATTTTTTAGTTCACCATATTCACCATACTGTCTGGCTCTACAAGATGTTCTAGACTTATCTTGTAAATTTCCATCCCCAGTGCTAGACCACCCATTAGTTTAAGAAGCCATGATTTATTTTATTGGAGAATAGTATTAAAAATCAAGATCTGTTTCATAAAAACACATTGCCTTTGGAGTAACATTGCTTCTTTGCTGACACAGCAAGAACATGTCTGTTTCTGTAATTCAATTTTTAAAAACTTTTGAGATAGAAATTGTGTCCTGTGTCAGTTTGTTTGAAGAATACTTTGAGATTGCAAGGTATTATATTTTAACTTTTTTCATTTGCAAAAAAAAAAAAAAAAAAGGTACCTGGTTGACTCAGCCTTTTCATAATTTTATTTAACCAAAAAATGTAAAGCATAACTATATACTGTGATTAATATAATTGAGACTATAATCCATAACTATGAATTTAAAATAATTTAATTCATTAAATTATTCTTACTGTTTGGCTTACTTTAAAAATCATAATTATCCTGAACTTTAATTTTAGAAAATATATGAATACAAATTTCACTGATATCTTTTCATAAATCATATTTTTGCATAAGATTTATTTGACAATGGGTATGATTTTTTAAAAGTTTGAAAACACACATATGATCAACAGAATATCCTATGCTATTTTGGACTCAAAGCAAATTTTTATTAACACTTTACTTTGTTTATATCTTCTCTCCCTGAGGAGAACATTAAACCTCTACCTACAGTTGTGGAATCTTTAATTGATTAGATGCACTAAATGTGAGTGTGATTTAAAGTATTTTCTTTATTTTTGTATAAGTTTGTCTTGTGTAACTAAACCAAAATCTCTATGAAAGTTGAAATACATTCTATTTCTATTTTTTGTGTGTTATCCATTGGTCTTGTCACTCAATTCAATTGAGGATTGAAGAAGAGTCCCTTATGTATACATTGTATAGAATTGTCCTAGAAGTAAACATATCTTAAAATAGATTTCATAGTAGGAAATAAATACGAGCAAGATGATCTCATTTTTTTCCTTCTCTATGTCAACTTGCACAAAGTTGACTATTGTTTCTGGAAACAATAAATAATAACATTTACAAGTCTAACACATCCTCATGTAACCAAAGATAAAGACACATATGTCTCTTAACATCCTCAGATACTACATTAGCAGACTGAAGTTACCGTAGAATATGAACCCTTGGAAACACCTTATTCCATGAAGACATTCAGTACTAGCGCTCCTTAAGTATAAATGACAACACAAGTAGGCCTCTAAGAAATTTTAAAAACAAATAAATTAGAGTCTAGTTTCAGACATAGTAGCTATATCATAACCTGTGGAGAAACTGAAAATAGAGAAGAACCAGGGACAGAGATCAGAGTGTAGAAAATCTGGATATGGCAAATTACAGACCCTGGCACTATAACTGAAATTTTTCCCTCCAATGGAGATATGTTTTCTCAGCTATTCATCTTGCCACATACATACTCCTTTCCTCCCACTCCCTCTCCAAATTAAAAAAAAAGAAGAAGAAGAAGACCACACAAGGTCAAAATTATTTGCCTGTTTTTTCCTGATTGCTGCCTATCTTTCTCTTCTTCCTTTTCCTAGGAAATGATGGGGAAATTGGGAAAGGGAAATCTAATTTTCCTGGAAAGTAGATGATTCTTTCAGATTATGGCATTGAAGACAGAAAGTTACTCAGATGCTATTTCTGCTTTATAAGCAGCATTTGCAAAATGAAATGGAGGATGTAAAATGGGATATTTTCAGATTCTCTCTTTAATGTGTTCAGGGTCGCAAAGGATTCTGACTCACCTGAATCTATTGAGTATGTTTTCTTTGATTAAGGAGATCCAGAGTCACACTTATTAAAAAGCCTCTGCTATTATCCTTGCCAAGTACTTTTATTCCTTTGTCATTAGTTTAGGGACCAAGAGTTTCTTGTCCCCACAGACAGTTTTAGAGACACCAAACTTCTGTTTTATATAGTTATCCTTTTCAAGTGTCTTCAACACAGTATATTTAGTCTTCTGATTACAGTATTAAATAATGTTTACTTTTATTGTGTAGAGATATGTAATTACAAACAATGTCTAATAGGAATACTGAACAGAGAGTTCCCTAACTGAATGGCTATCACATGTATTTACTTCCTACCAATATGCATAGTAATCTAGTAATCATTTTAATCAGTGGACACAGTCATCCATTTCCCCCTCTTAACAGGAAGTCCAGTTCAGGCTGTTGGTACTCCCTAGAATTCTCTTTTTCCTTTTGTTTTCTCTCTTTCCAACACATTACCCTCTGTTATAAAGGAAGCAAGATCATTTCTGACCTAATCTCCAGGTGTAAATTTGCAATACTAAGACAAGTCTTTTATTTTGTTCAGGAGAATGTGAAATGCAGAGAATGTTAACATTTTGCCAAATCATATATATACACACACATATATATGTGTGTGCGTGTGTGTGTGTGTATGTATGTATGTGTGTATATATATATATATCAGTTGCTAGAAAATTATCAGATTAGATTTTTTAAATATAACTTTTAAATTATAAGTAATGAAACTAAAATTAAATAATATAGAGCTGATGAGAATAAAGACTGCAATGAATTATGTTGCACAAATAGTAAATAAAAGCCAGTTGTATTGGACAAAATATAATTCAAGGAAAAGTTGTTGATGGGAAATCAGAGAGACAAATAATATTAATAAAAAGAAACAACAATGATATAAAATACTGACTATACATTTATTAGATCACAAACAAAATCTCAATAATTTTCTCAAAAAAATCAATATCATAGAGTCTATGTTCACTGCCCACAATTCAGCATGATTAGAATTCAGAACAAAATGTTTGCTAAAATATAACATTCAAAAGCTAAAAAGTTAATTTTAAGTAATTCATAAGCTAAAGTGGAAATCAGGAGGGATATTACAAAATATTTAAGCTTGAAATAAACCGAAAGTACAATATATCAAAATGCTTGAGTATAACAAAATTATATAAAAACAACATTTGAAGGTTGAAAGGCATTTGAAGGACAAAATTTTCAATTCTAGTGATTAGACATACAATCAGCAATAAAATAGACGCATATAATCACAACAAGGATATAATTATGAAGAAGAGTAGTGATTAAAATATGAAAATATATTTTAAAAAGAAATAAAGTTAATTAAAAAATGAGATGGAGAAACCTATAATTTCAAAAACTCCTGGCAAATATGATTAAGTAGAGTCAATCTATCTGGCTTTGTAAAACCTACGTTGTAAGGGAAGTAAAATAAAATATCTAGTAAACAAGCCCTTAGTTTAACTGTACTTTGTATTCAAACCACAGCCTTTGCCCTTGGCAGGGCATGGGGTGAGGCAGAAGAGCAGGTTCATTGCCTCTGTTTCTAACCAATTTTGTGTAAAGTTCACTGGACATTATTTTACAAGTGACTGTATTGATAGATGCTTGCTTTTTAAATTCTTTCTACAGATATTTCAGAAGGCAGTCTAACTAAGTGGAGATATAAACTCCCTGTTTCATACTCCATTTGGTTTCCAACACCTGCTCTCAGAAAAGAAGTTGATATTAACCATAGTGTTAAAAAATGTTATTCTACCCAAGGATAGCTCATGTAAAATTTGACTTCTATCTATGGCATGAGAGGTTCAGATATAGTGAGGTTCAGGACAAGGCAGGGAGGTGTGCCTCACTCAAGGGAAATTATAATATACATGCAGACACTGATTTATCTGGGCTAAGCCCAGAGTCACTGCCTCCTTCCCTAAAATGTGTCTCCAGGCACTTTCCACAAACTGAAGGACTATGGCCTTAAACCTGGCATTGTCTATCTCATCAATTAAGAGTCGAATTAGTATTTGGCCTTTCTAAGGTCTATTAGGCAATTCTCTTAGAACACTCTTACAAAAAGTCATTTTTGTTCTAGTAATCATCAGTTTTTGTTTCCGTTACGTCTTAGGAAGACCTTATGCTCATAACATTCCAGGAAATATTTTATGCCTCCCAGGAAAGATTTGTTCTTTTATGGTTATTGAAGGACCTCTTAGCAAAGAAAATAAAGTAGATGACTAAGTGCAAAACATTCATTAAAGTGTTCTTCAAACATGTTTTGTATGAAAAAAAGATTTGGCTATAGAGAATGATTGGTATGTCAAGAATTTCATTTCAGGCAACAATTTTGTTATTAGAACAAGCTTCAGTTGTCTACACATTGGTTTTGTTCAGAAGATGTAATGCAAGATAAATAGAAAAGAGAACTTCGAATGCTGTTATCTGCCAAGCAGGTCTTCCTTTGTAAGTACAGATAACAACAGTGCTAATATTTTTTTTCATTTCCTTGGGCACCAAATCTCCTTCTCACTGCACACAATGCCCTTTACACTGTAGCCACTGCTCCAGCAGCTCCAGAGACCTGAACAAATAATCAAGCCATTTGTCTCTTGGGAGGAGAAAATATACTCTTATCTTTAAATTCAGTTTCTTGTATGTCTTGCAAGGAACGACTGAAGTCTAAAGTGTTTCTTATAGTCCAGGATACCTCAAGAATGAAAGTCATTTAAAATAGAGGCATTTTATCCTGCAGCCGATTCTCTAGATAGGTGATTGCTTAAGAAAACATAGAAGTGGGAATGTTGGGAGTGGCTAAGTTCACATGTGTGCAGCAATACACTGCTGTCCCTAGATGAAGACCCAGAGCTGGATTTCATGTGATGCTCCTGCAGCCCCACAAGAAAAATGTAACTTCTGTATGCAGATTACAGTTTTACAGGCATGTATATGTATTCTATCAACAACTCTGGAATTTTCACAGGTGAAGTATTTCTTGCTCTCCTTAAATGCTCTCCAAGTATCATTTAAAAATACATCACAGCATTTGAAATACAGAATTTCCATGACAGAAGAGACAGGTCATCATGGTTAAATGATATGATAAAAAGTGTCCCAATTCAAAGGTGAGAAAACCTGAATGTTAATTATAACTGCCTTAGGGTCTCTAAACTACAAAGAAGAGATAACACCTGCCTCCCATGGGAGTTATAAAAATATAAGGAGTGGGTATAGGAAAGGGCGCTTTGAAAAACATGGACTGTTATAAAACAGTGACACCCAAACTTCAGTGTCCATCAAGATTTGTTAAAACATAGATTTCTGGGTTCTAGTCCTTGGATTTCTGACTCAATGAGTGTGGGTTAGGGCTGAAAATGTGCATTTCTAAAGTACCAGGTGATGCAGATATTGCAGGTCTAGGTAGCACACTTTGAAAATAACGGATATAAATCAATTGCTTTCAAACTACGTTTGACAAAGCCTGAGAACCCTAGGGGGTATCTAGAGGGTCTGACATAAGGGTCAGCCAAGAAATGTTTCAGTGGGCAGGGCTGGAGTCTCCAGGTTCAGCATTTCACTCTCACCCTGGACCCCCATAAATCTCTGCTTCAAGCACAGTAGCTAGTCATGCTTTTTTTTTTTTCTATCTTTGCCATTATTGGGGTTATAGGTAATATTCTATTTTAAAAAAGAGTTAAAATAATGGATTTGAAAAAAGTGTTTATCAAAGTGTTAACACAATGAACTGTACATCTTTTATATCATATCAAAATTGTAATGGTGTTTACAAATTATCTGCGTAGTTTGATCAAATAGAATACCTAAATTAAATATTATGACCTGAAAATCTGAAAGTTTTGATGGCCTCATTTATCTTTCTTTCCCTAAGTATTTAAGACATTCTAAATTGTTTTAAGTAGGGATGTTGGGGTACTTCTTCAGAAATGGCTATTTCCATATTTGGGACAAGAAATATACAAGACAAGCCTGGGAAATCTTATTTTACCAGGAAGAAAAGTTTTCAGATGACTAGTAAGAGTCAAGACATGCAACCTAGGAACCAACATGAAGGGCCTGCTACTAGTAATGTTGGACCAATTTTATCATTAAAATAATATTGATTGAAATTGATTAAAATAAATCATATGTAAATTACTGTATTGTTAATTATTTTTTAAAAATCACTATTGGCCAACATTGCTAATTACTAGTGCACAAATTCATTAACATTAACATTGAAAAGTAAAGGAAAATGTTCAAGCATTTATTCTATAATTACTAAGTGACCTGATTTTCAGAATAACCAATAGTAAGTGAGGAAAAATTGTTCTTTATAGAAAAGGTTCAGCTTAAAAAATGCAAGAAGCCTGATAGAATTAGAAAATCACCCAAAGTAAGCTAATAACCCTAAGAAACAATTATTAAATGGATTATAAAGGTATTAAGTGAAATGTTAATGAGAAACTTTGTGTTATAAATTAGGTTAACCCCACCTGTACCCACTGTTCAATTTCAGCATTCACTAAAAACACAAGAACAAGACATTGTGTTTCAAGATATCCTTCAAAAGGAAGTTGAAAGCATCCATCCATATGGGATGTATTCTTGCCAAATAATGTGTCTGAATCTAATCACTCTTCCACATCTAACTACAAGTTCACAGAGAATAGAAGAAAAATTAATTACATCAAAAGAAATGTTCATCCAAATGTAGAAATTGAAGCATTCCATTGGATAAGAGAATTGGTTTCTCCAACACAGCAATGGCATCAAAGTAGGGTGTGGACTGCGCAGTTGGAGTTGAAACAGAGAAACAAATCACAACAATGAGACCTTAATTTGATTTTAATTTGACAAACAAACATATAATCATGTGTTTGTGGAAAATTGGAAATATTTTAATATAGACAAGATGTTGGGTATTAGTAATGGAATATTATTAATATATGTGATGATGGCATAGTAATTATATACACTCTTAGAAACTATTAAGGGCCCCAAAGAGCTGAATTTTTAAATTTTTTTAATTGACAGATGAAATTGTATGCATTTATTATGTCCAACAGGATATTTTGAAGTACATGTACATTGTGGAATAGTTAATTCTAGGTAATTAGCAAATGTATTACCTCACATAAGTATTACGTTTGTAGTGAGAAAACTTACATTCATTCTCTTTGCATTTTTTAAGAATAAAACATATCATTAAGTATAATCACCATGCTTTCATAATAGAGCTCCTGGCCTTATATCTCCTATTTTACTGTAATTATCCATCTTATAACCAACTTCTCTCCATCCTCTCCTCCTTGCTAACCACTCCAGACTCTGGTAACTACCATTCTATTTTTCTACTTTTATGAGATCAAATTTTTAAGACTCTGTGTATGAGTGAGATCATGTGGTATTTGTCTTTCTGTGCCTGTCTTATTTCACTTAACGTAATACCCTCCAGATTCTTCCATATTGTTGTAAATGACTGGCTTTTATTCTTTTTTATGACTGACTAGCATTCCATTCTGTACACATACCACATTTTCTTTACTCATCTGTTGATGAGTTTAGGTTGTTTCCCTATCTTAACCACAGATAATAGTGCTGCAATAAACTGAAAGTGCATGTATCTCTTTGACAACTGATTTCATTTCCTTTGAATAATACCCAGTATTGAGACTGCTGGGTCATATGGAAGTTCTATTTTTAATTTTTTGAGGAACCTCCATATAGTTTTCCATACTGGCATAATAGTAATTTCTGTGCTAATTTACATTTCCACCCACAGTGTGTAAAGGGCTCCTTTTAAGCCACATCCTTGGCAATACTTGCTATCTTCTGTCTTTCCACTAATAGCCACTCTAACTGGGGTGAGGTGATGTCTTATTATGGCTTTGATTGGCATTTTCTTGATAATTAGTGATGTTGAGCATCTCTTCCTATGCCACTGGGCTATTTGTGTTTTCTTTGGAGAAATGTCAAAGAGCTTCTTTATAAAATATGAGTTATATCTATCAACATTCACAATATTAGAATTAATATAGACATTTAAAACTATTTATTTACAAATTGTTTTTAAAATAACAGGCTGGACTCAATGGCTCATAACTGTAGTCCCAGCACATTGGGAGGCTGAAGCAAGAGCACTGCTTGAGACCAGAACTTTGAAACCAACCTGGGAAACACAGCAATACCAAGTCTCTACAAAAATTTAAAAATCAGCCAGGTGTGGCAATGGACTCCTGTAGTCCTAGCTGCTCAGGAGGCTGAGGCAAGAGTATTGCTTGAGCCCAGGTGTTCAAGGCTGCAGTGAGCAATGATAGTGTCACTGTACTCCAGCATAGGTGTCAGAGTGATATCCTTTCTCAAAAATAATAATAGTGCTAATAATAATAAAGACATTATATGTTAATATAAATAACATAGATTTTGTTTTAAAAAACTATTTTCTATAAAATTGTTCAGGAGAGTAACATTGTTTTAATAATGCCTTTGAAAATTTCTTTATTTTTTCTTAAGAGAAGAAAGTTAGATTCTTATATCTGCTTCTTTATCCAATGTATTGCAATATCTTGTCGTGGTTGAAATATATGAAGAAAACACAGCCTCACAAAAAATAACTACTTAGAAAACGAAGGAGTGTTTAATAACCTTTTCAAATAACTTTGAATATTCTTCTTTGATGTGACACCAAGATTTTATAAGTATTATTCCTTAAATATTAGTTGCAGTATAGAATCTGAATCTATATGATTTTTTAATATTCTATTACATATTATATTATAATAAAATTCATTAGCTCATCTTGCATTATAATTTTATTTTTAAATATTTAATTATTACAGGTATATAGTAGGTGTATATACTTATAGATCAACTATTTTGAAATAGGCATACAAATCATAATAATCACATAAGGGTAAATGGGTATCCATCACCTCAAGCATTTACAATTTCTTTGTGTTATAAACATTCCAATTATACTCTTTAGTTACCAGCTTATACTTTAAATGGTTATGCTTTCCATGTATGATTCTATAAAATCAGACATTGGCCATTTGAGAAATGTTGGTTCACTAAATTATATGGTTTGTCTAAATGTTGGCATGTTTCATCATATAATTTCAAAATATCACATTTTAAATACTACAACATATATTAGAAACCTCTTTACATATTGGAAAGCCATGAAGCTCATGATGATGGCTAAACATTTTCCAAAATTCTATTTTTTGCTTGAAAATTTAAAATTTATAATTGGCAATAAATATTGTTTGTTTTTTCTTGACATGATGAGCTTTTCTGTTTGTTTTCAATAAATTTTGCCTAATATCCAAATGTTTCAAATCACGTTTGTCTGTCCATCATTCTTTCAAGTAAAGGTAACGTCCAATTTTTTATAAAGTTGATGATTTCAGCCAACAGATCACAAAATTATACAAACACTTCTTTTCTTCTGAAACAACTATCCCATTTTGCCAACTGACAGAAGCGCTCCATTCAAATTGCCTCTTTTGCCACACAAAATGTTAAAGAATAGTGTATATAAAGACAGATATTTAATACAATTAACGTATTATGGCTCCACTATGAGCATTTTTAAGTGAAACCATTTTTTTAATTATAACTTAAGTTCTAAGGTACATGTGCACAACGTGCAGGTTTGTTACATATGTATACATGTGCCATGTTGGTGTGCTGCACCCATTAACTCGTCATTTACATTAGGCATATCTTCTAATGCTATCCCTCCCCCCGCCCCCACCCCATGACAGGCCCCAGTGTGTGATGTTCCCCTTCCTGTGTCCAAGTGTTCTCATTGTTCAATTCCCACTTATGAGTGAGAACATGCGGTGTTTGGTTTTTTGTCCTTGTGATAGTTTGCTGAGAATGATGGTTTACAGCTTCACCCATGTCCCTACAAAGGGCATGAACTCATCCTTTTTTATGGCTGCATAGTATTCCATGGTGTATATATGCCACATCTTCTTTTTTTGTGCATGTTTGTTTTTGTTTGTTTCTTTTTGTTTTTTATTATACTTTAAGTTCTAGGGCACATGTGCACAAGGTGCAGGTTTGTTACATATGTATACATGTGCCATGTTGGTGTGCTACACCCATTAACTCGTCATTTACATTAGGTATATCTCCTAATGCTATCTCTCCCCCTCCCCCATCCCCAGAATAGGACCCGGTGTGTGATGTTCCCCTTCCTGTGTCCAAGTGATCTCATTGTTCAATTCCCACCTATGAGTGAGAACATGCGGTGTTTGGTTTTCTGTTCTTGTGATAGTTTGCTGACAATGATGGTTTCCAGCTGCATGTCCCTACAAAGGACACGAACTCGTCCTTTTTTATGGCTGCATAGTATTGCATGGTGTATATGTGCCACATTTTCTTAATCCAGTCTGTCACTGATGGACATTTGGGTTGATTCCAAGTCTTTGCTATTGTGAATTGTGCCACAATAAACATACGTGTGCATGTGTCTTTACAGCAGCATGACTTATAATCCTTTGGGTATATACCCAGTAATGGGATAGCTGGGTCAAATGGTATTTCTAGTTCTAGATCCTTGAGGAATTGCCATACTGTCTTCCACAATGGTTGAACTAGTTTATATACCACCAACCGTGTAAAAGTGTTCCTATTTTTCCACATCCTCTCCAGCACCTGTTGTTTCCTGATTTTTTAATGATCACCATTCTAACTGGTGTGAGATGGTATCTCATTGTGGTTTTAATTTGCTTTTCTCTGATGGCCAGTGATGATGAACATTTTTTCATGTGTCTGTTGGCTGCATAAATGTCTTCTTTACAGAAGTGTCTGTTCACATCCTTTGCCCACTTTTAATGGGGTTGTTTGTTTTTTTCTTGTACATTTGTTAGAGTTCTTTGTAGATTCTGGATATTAGCCCTTTGTCAGATGAGTAGATTGCAAAAATTTTCTCCCATTCTGTAGATTGCCTGGTCACTCTGATGGTAGTTTCTTTTACTGTGCAGAAGCTCTTAAATTTAATTAGACCCCTTTTGTCCATTTTGGCTTTTGTTGCCATTGCTTTTGGTGTTTTAGAAATGAAGTCCTTGCCCATGCCTATGTCCTGAATGGTATTGCCTAGCTTTTCTTCTAGGGTTTTTATGGTTTTAGGTCTAACATTTAAGTCTTTAGTCCATCTTGAATTAATTTTTGTATAAGGTGTAAGGAAGGGATCCAGTTTCAGCTTTCTACATATGGCTAACCAGTTTTCCCAGCACCATTTATTAAATAGGGAATCCTTTTCCCATTTCTTGTTTTTGTCAGGTTTGTCAAAGATCAGATGGTTGTAGCTGTGTGGTATTATTTCTGAGGGCTCTGTTCTGTTCCATTGGTCTATATCTCTTGGTACAAGTACCATGCTGTTTTGGTTACTGTAGCCTTATAGTATAGTTTGAAGTCAGGTAGCATGATGCCTCCAGATTTGTTCTTTTGGCTTAGGATTGACTTGCCAATGCAGGCTCTTTTTTGGTTCCATACGAACTTTAAAGTAGTTTTTTCCAATTCAAGCAGTGTGTAGAGGGAAAGTTATAGCACTAAATGCCCACAACAGAAAGCGGGAAAGATCTAAAATAGACACTCTAACATCACAATTAAAAGAACTAGAGAAGCAAGAGCAAACACATTAAAAAGTTAGCAGAAGGCAAGAAATAAATAAGGTCAGAGCAGAACTGAAGGAGATAGAGACACAAAAAAACCCTTCAAAAAATCAATGAATCCAGGAGCTGGTTTTTTGAAAAGATCAATAAAATTGATAGACTGCTAGCAAGACTAATAAAGAAGAAAAGAGAGAAGAATCCAATAGATGCCAAAAAAATGATAAAGGGAATATCACCATCGATCCCACAGAAATACAAATTACCCTCAGAGAATACTATAAACACCTCTACGCAAATAAACTAGAAAATCTAGAAGAAATGGATAAATTCCTGGAAACAAACACCCTCCAAAGACTAAACCAGGAAGAAGGTGAATCCCTGAATAGACCAATAGCAGGCTCTGAAATTGAGGCAATAATTAATAGCCTACAAACCAAAAAAAGTCCAGGAATAGACGGATTCACCGAATTCTACCAGAGGTACAAGGAGGAGCTGGTACCATTCCTTCTGAAACTATTTCAAAAAATAGAAAAAGAGGGAATCATCCCTAACTCATTTTATGAAGCCAGCATCATCTTGATACCAAAGCTTGGCAGAGACACAACAAAAAAAGAGACTTTTAGGCCCATATCCCTGATGAACATGATGCAAAAATCCTTGATAAAATACTGGCAAACTGAATCCAGCAGCACATCAAAAAGCTTATCCACCATGATCAAGTGGGCTTCATCCCTGGGATGCAAGGCTGGTTCAACATATGCAAATCAATAAATGTAATCCAGCATATAAACAGAACCAAAGACAAAAAACACATGATTATCTCAATAGATGCAAAAAAGGCCTTTGACAAAATTCAACAGCCCTTCATGCTAAAAACTCTCAATAAATTAGGTATTGATAGGACGTATCTCAAAATAATAAGAGCTATTTATGACAAACCCACAGCCAATATCATACTTAATGGGCAAAAACTGGAAGCATTCCCTTTGAAAACTGGCACAAGACAGGGATGCCCTCTCTCACCACTCCTATTCAACATAGTGTTGGAAGTTCTGGCAAGGGCAATCAGGCAGGAGAAAGAAATGAAGGGTATTCAATTTGGAAAAGAAGAAGTCAAACTGTCCCTGTTTGCAGATGACATGATTGTATATTTAGGAAACCCCATCATCTCAGCCCAAAATCTCTCTAAGCTGATAAGCAACTTCAGCAAAGTCTCAGGATACAAAATCAATCGGCAAAAATCACAAGCATTCTTATACACTAGTAACAGACAGAGAACCAAATCATGAATGAACTCCCATTCACAATAGCTTCAAAGAGAATAAAATACCAAGGAATCCAACTGACAAGGGATGTGAAGGATGTCTTCAAGCAGACCTACAAATCATTGCTCAATGAAATAAAAGAGGACACAAACAAATGGAAGAACATTCCATGCTCATGGATAGGAAGAATCAATATCGGGAAAATGGCCACACTGCCCAAGGTAATTTATAAATTCAATGCCATCCCCATCAAGCTACCAATGACTTTCTTCACAAAACTGGAAACTATTTTTATATTTTTAAAAATATTTAACTATGAGGGGATGACAGTAAAGAAAACAATAATTACAGGAACAATTTAGTACTAGTGGTTTGATTCCATGCCAAGACATCCTCAAGTTTTATTAACCATTGCTTCTGCACCATCAGTGAAAATGTCAACACAGTGAAAAAGACAAATAACTTAGTATTATTATCAAAGCCGTGTTTGACCTCATTGTCTGCAAGGGAAGCACTAGTCTTGTTTAAACTTCCCTTATCTAGTAAATATATGAATAAATGTCATCAGTGGAAAATGCTATTGTAATCAAGTTTCTTTTTCTAAACAACCCTTCCCTATACTCAATAGTTTTCATAAAAAGTAGTTAGGTTTGGGCCAGGCGCAGTGGCTCACACCTGTAATCCCAGCACTTTGGGAGGCCGAGGCAGGCAGATCACGAGGTCAGGAGATCGAGACCATCCTGGCTAACACGGTGAAACTCTATCTCTACTAAAAATACAAAAAATTAGCCAGGCATGGTGACGGGCACCTGTAGTCCCAGCTACTAGGGAGGCTGAGGCTCCGGGAGAATGGCCTGAACCCAGGAGGCGAAGCTTGCAGTGAGCCGAAGTCACACCACTGCACTCCAGCCTTGGAAAAAAAAAATGGGGGGGTTGGTGGGGGGTTAGGTTTATACAGAAATTGTTAAAACAGAACTTTGGTCTACAATTTTAAGCTTGAAAAGAGCTTCCTTGAAGTTATATTAATATGCAAAATTATTATGAGGCTTCTTTGACAAAAATCATAAAACACTGTGAGCATAACAGGGTTTTCCTTTATACAAGATTTGCTAGGTGGGAAACATGCTATAAAGGTATAAGTTGCTTCAAAGTATCAGTTGCATGTTCCCCACCAGATTAGCTAGACACAGAGCACTCATTGGTGCAGTTACAAGCTTTTAGCTAGACACAGAGTGCTGATTGGTGTGTTTACAATCCTTTAGCTAGAGAGAAAAGTTCTCCAAGTCCCCACCCATCCCAGAAATCCAGCCAGCTTCACCTCTCACTGTCACTCACCGCAGGACCCTGCAGCACCCAGCCTGGGCACTCCGGCAGCCCAGAGGGAGCTCGTCCCTGATCAAGCCCAGTAGGCCCTGGCCAGCCGCCCATGCGGAGTGCAGGGCCCGCCAAGCCCACACCCACCCGGAACCCACGCTGGCCTGCAAGTGCTGCACGCAGCCCTGGCTCCAACCTGCACCTCTCCCTCCACACCTCCCAGTGAGCAGAGGGAGCTGGCTCCGGCCTTGGCCAGCCCCAGAGAGGGACCCTCATAACGCAGCAGTGGGCTGAAGGGCTCCTCCAGTGTGGCCAGAGTGGACACGGAGGCTGAGGAGGCGCCGAGAGCGAGTGAGGGCTGCTAGCATGTTGTCACCTCTCAATCTCCCCTCTAAACAAGACACCCCAACTGCTGTTAGGAATTTGGCCAATGATCGCTCTAGCTACTTCCTGCTAGATAGGGATGAAGAACGGGCCCTGCAGTTGCACTGTCCTCCAGAGGGGAGCTCTTTAGGCCAGCGGAAGGGCCAGGAGGTTGGTCCAGGGGTCCTCGTAGAAGTTGTTAGTTGAACTCATTTCGGGTTCCATTTGTAAGATCATCTGTGGCTTGATGGGCTCGATTCTAGAGGAAATAAATTTGACAAGAAGGTTAAAAACACAGAGTCCAAAGGTGAGTAATAGCAAGATGGCTGCCACGGGACCTAGAAAGGGGAGAAGCCACGTTGCCCAACTCCAGAGCTGGAATAAGAGTTTGAAAAGTGTTGTCTGATTTCAGAAGCCTTTTCCTGTAAACACCAGGCAGCATCTCATACTATGCCTGACTGGTTAGCGTAAAAACAACGCTCTTCCCTTAAGAAGGTGCAAAGTCCTCCTTTCTCAGCATTGAGGAGGTCTAGGCCTTGGCAGTTTTGGAGAGTCACTGCTGCCAAAGAGTCTATTTGGGATTGTAAAGTAAGAATAGATTTCGTTATTTATTGCAAACTGTCTGAGAGGCAGATATCGGTTGAAGTTCCACATAAGAAAAATATGCCTTGGCTGGGTAGACAGACATCCTCAGTTTTTTTCCTGGCTTTTAAAGGAATAGGGTACACTGTTTTTTTCTTTACTACTTCCATCTTTCTTCCTTTCTCTTTGACTTCTTGTCGCTGTCTTTCTCTCTTTCTGACTACCTCTTCGTCTGTCTCTTCCTCTCTTTCCTTCTTTGACTTTCTGTCTCTTCCTCCCTCTGTCTCCTTCTCTTTGACTCTGTGTCTTCCTCTCTCTCTCTTTCTCTGACTTCCTGTCTCTCTCTCTCTTTCCTTTCTGCTGGTCTTTCCCTGCCTCTGCCAGCCGCTTATGCTGCTGTTCTCCCCTCTTCTTCCCCTTTTGATGGCTTCGGCAGTGTAAGACTGCCACCTTCTTGGGTTTTTGCACTGAGTGCAATAACTCCATGATTTCCTTGTGGTATTTAATGGGGGTTCCCCCAGAGGTTAGGAACTCCCTTTCTTTCCATATTGCAGCATGGGTATGTAGGATTAGATAAGCATACTTGCTCTCTGTATACACATTTATTCTTTTCCCCTTTCCCAGGTCTAAGGCTCAGTTAAGTGCCATTAGTTCTGCTAACTGGGCGCTGGTCTCTGGGAGAAGAGGCTTACTTTCAAGCACAGTTACATCACTAGCTATGGCATAACCTGCCCTTCGTATCCCATTCTCCACAAAAGAACTTCCATCAGTATATCGCTTAAGGTCAGGATTAGCTAAGGGGACTTCTAAGAGATCATCTCGGGTGTCGTAAGTCTGGACTATAATTTGGGGACAGTCATGCTCGACTGGTTCCCCATCCTCTGGAAGAAGTGGCAGGGCTGAGGGCCACACACATGCATATTTGAAGCACCAGTCCCTCAAGGAGTAGCACCTGGTATCTAATTAGGCAGTTGTCTGATAGCCATAAACTTCCTTTGGCACCTAGTATGCCATTTACATCATGAGTAGTCCAGACAGTGAGATTCTTTCCTTGTATTATTTGATAGCCTCTGACACTAAGACAGCCACCATCACAACTATCCATGAACAGTGAGACCAGCCCTTTTGCTACTACATCAATTTCCTTACTTAGGTATGCCACTGGTGGTAGGGTTGTCCCACGAGTCTGAGTAAGGACTCCAAGAGCTATCCTTGCTCTCTCTGTGACGTGTAAAGAGAACTTTTGTCCTGTCAGAAGGCTTAAAGCTGGAGCTTGTACTAGGGCCTGCTTTAAGGTTTTGAAAGCTGTTTCTGCCTCTGGTTCCCATTCTACTAGATGAATATTTGCCCTCTGGGTTTCCTTGATTAGAGTATAGAGGGGCCTGGCTATCTCACGGTATCCAGGGATCCACAGTTGGCAAAAGCCGGTGATTCCAAGGAATCCCCATGACTATTTTAATGTTTTAGGGCAAGGATAAGCCAGTATAGGCTGTATTCATTCCTTGCAGAGGGCCCTGGTCCCTCTGGCTAAGATTAGGACTAGATATTTGACCCGCTGTAGGCAAAGCTGGGCCTTCAACCTAGGCACCTTGTACCCATGATTAGCTAGAAAGTTCAAGAGATCTAGAGTAGCCTGCTGGCATGAGGCATCCGAACTGGTAGCCAAAATAAATCCACATACTGAAGGACAAGAGTGCCTGGACTTGAGAAGTGGCCTAGATCATGGGCCAGTGCCTGAACAGACGAGGGCTATCCCTAAACCCTTGGGGCAAGACTGTCCATATAAGTTGGGAGGTGTGGTCTGTGGGATCCTCAAAGAAAAAGAGAAACTGGAAGTGCAGGGGGATACAGAAAAAGGCATCCTTGAGGTCCAGAACAGTGAACCATTCTGCTTCCTCTGGTATTTGAGAGAGCAGGGTATAGGGGTTGGGTACAACTGGATATAGAGGAATTACTGCCTCACTGGTGAGTCTGAGATCTTGCACTCATCTCCACTGACCATTTAGTTTTTGTACTCCTAGAATTGGGGCGTTGCAGAGACTGCGGCATTTCCTTACTAAGCCTTGAGCTTTTAAATGTTTAACAATATCCTGTAAATCTTTATGAGCTTCAGGCCTTAAGGGATATTGCCTTTGATAAGGGAAAGTGGTGGGATCTTTTAGCCTGATTTGGACTGGGCGGGCATTTTTTTGACCTTCCAAATTGTCCTTCCAATGCCCAGATTTCAGGGTTGATTCCTTCCTCAAGTACGGGACAACAAATGGGTAACTCATTCCCCATATTCATGTAGAAAATAGCTCCAGCTTTGGCTAATATAGCCCCCCAATAAGGGTGTGGGACTTTCAGGCATAACAAGAAAGGCATGTGAAAAGAGCAAAGTCTCCCAATTTACAACTGAGGAGGTGGAAGAAATACCTGGTTACAGGCTGTCCCAGGATTCCTCGGATGGTAATGGACCTTCAGGACAGTTGTCCAGGATAGCAGATTAACACTGAGAAAGTTGCACCAGTGTCCAGGAGGAAGTCAATTTCCTGGCCCTCAGTGGTTAAATGTACCCAGGGCTCAGTAAGGGTGATGACATGAGCTGGTGCTTGTCCTAGGTACCCTCAGTCCTGTTGCTGTATCATCTGGTTGGGGGCTTCTGACCCAGAGAACCTTTGTCCTCTGGGGCAGTGCACCTTCCAGTGATTGCCTCGACATAGCGGACATGGACAAGTGGGTGGCTTGTTTCTCATTGGACAATCTTTTTTAAAGTGTCCTTGTAAACCACACTGATAACAAGCCCTAGCAAGTGATTGGCCTGCTCCATTTTCTGTCCTCTTTGAACCACCAAGATTTGTTTGTCTGAGAGCCATGACTGAGGCTGCAGCCTTTCACTGATCTCGCTTTTCCTTTTGGGCCTGTTCCTCTTGGTCCCTATTGTTGAACACCAAAGTTGCCAGGTTTAATAATGCCTCCAGATTTTGTTCAGGGCCCAGGGCTTGCTTTTGGAGCTTTCTCCTGATATCTGTGGCTGACTGGGTAATAAACTTATCTTTTAGAATCAATTGACCATCGAGTGATTCAGGTGACAGGGGAGTATATTTTCTTAAGGCCTCCCATAGCCACTCAAGGAAGGCAGAAGTTTTTCTTCCTTTCCCTGAGTTATGCTGGACATTATTGAATAATTCATGGGCTTTTTCCTTATTCTCCTTAGTCCTTCTAGAACACAGGTTGAAAGATGTTTATGACTTCAGTCCCCATGATCTGAGTCAAGGTGCCAGTGGGGATCCATACTGGGGACAGCTTGCTGACCAGTAGGGAATTTATCCCTTTGTCTGACTATCATTCTGTCATTTACTTGACTAAGATACCAAGTATCTCTAAACTCTCAGGCTATAGCTAAAGCCGCATTCTTTTCATTAAAGGTCAGGGTGTGATCTAACAATAGCGTGACATCTCTCCAAGTGAGGTAGAAGGTTTGCCCTAGACCTTGTAGGACATCTATGTGCTTATCAGGATCATCTGAAAACTTCCCCAGGTCTGCCTTGATCTGCTTTAAATCAGAGAGGGAGAAGGGGACATGTTCCTGGGTTGGGCCAAATTCCCCTCCCCCTACAGCTTGAAGGGGACATAACTGATAGCCTGGGGTTTTTTGTGGTCCTTTGGAGATTTCTTCTGCTTATTTCCTTCTGGGCACGGGAGATTAGAGGAGTCTTATCATTAATAGGAAGGGGAGCTATAGGGAGGCTAGGATATGGGGGTAAGCTGAAAGGTCCTCCTGTGGAATGTAAATTGCAAGCTTTGCATAGTTGTGTATTCTCCTTCAATGAAAAGAAAGCTTGGACATAAGGTATTTCACTCCATTTGCCTTCCTTCTTACAGAAAAGGTCAAGCTACAGACAGTATTGTAATTTGTACTTGCCTCAGGTGGCCATTTTTCCCATCAGAGAAAGAATATTGAGGCCAGGGCATAGTGCAGGAAAAAGTGAGCTGCCTCTTTTTCAGGGTTTGTGGGTCAAATTGGTCTCAATGGCTTAGGATGCATTTCAAAGGTGAGCCTGTTGATGCCTGAGTGTTTCCCATCTGAAAGACAAAAGTGCCCAAGGTTTTTATTTGTTTTGTTTCTCCCCCTGCCCAAAAACCCGCGATAATAATAGTTTGCTCACTGACACAGCAGCAAAAACAACCCCTGCCCAAGAACCCGCAACAGTCCCTGGACCCTGCTGATCAGAACAGTTGTGCTCACCGATGCAGCAGCAGAAACCCTAGTTTTGTTTCTGGAGGACCAAGGAAGGCCAGATTTAGTGGCCCTTACCAATGCATTCTCGAAAACCTGCACCCTTGCCTGTCCTCCTAGACCACAAAGAGGGCCAAAAAAATCAGATTTAGTGGCCCTTGCAGATGCATTCTCGAAAACCTGTTAGAGTCCTAAGCATTCTTCTGTTAGTATTGAAACCTCACCCGTGTCCTATAAAGATGTTATGCCCCAAAAATGAAGTGGAGCGCCATACCCTGAGGGAGGGAAGGGATCTCCAGAGTTGGAAGAGTGATGCCTTTTGTCCCCACTTATATGAATAGGAAGGATACAATTTCTGAGGCTCCCCATATCCTAGCTTCAGGAATAGCTTTTGTTAGGTCTGCTTGTCTGAGGAGGGATCCTAAAATTCCAGATAGTCCCCCCCACAATGGAGGTCTTTGGGCAAAATTATGTCTTTTTGATTGGTGAGCCCGAGTGCCTAAAGACGGTAACAGAGTCCTGGAGTTTATACTAGAAATCATTCTTATAGGAGAAACTAGAAAAGCACCAGAGACAGGGAGTGGTTTTTAGAAGCAGGGCTAGCCTTAGAGAAGAGAGAGTAGAGGAAGTTTGTCTGGAAGGCATTAGGACCCAGAAGGCAAGGATCAGAATAGATAGATGGGAGAGTCTCGCTTGGGTGACATGCCTTTGAGAGTTCCGCTCATGGACACAGGGTCAACCAACTTGTTGTTGGGACCCTGGAGCTGCATGGCTTTCCTCTCTGTCAACCCTTGGCTCAGCGCAGAAGTACAGGAAAAGCAGAAGCTGGTTCCAGGCAAACCAACACTCCCAACTCTGAAGAGTCGGGGATTGTTAGACAGCCCTTTCCCAGAAAGCCTGACACCTGTGTCTTTAGTATGGTGGCCACACTAGTCGCTTTTAACTAGCTGACAGGTGCACGGTATTTAGCCCCCAAATTCTAAGGAAAAATGGGAAAGAATAGTAAGTGAAAGAGGTCCAATGGTACTCACTACTTGGCGATAGGCGATAGTCCCTTTTTGGTTGCCAAAATGTGTCCAGAATTGGTGGGTTCTTGGTCTCCCTGACTTCAAGAATGAAGTTGTGGACCCTTGTGGTGAATGTTACAGTTCTTAAAGATGGTGTGTCCGGAGTTTGTTCCTTCTGATGTTCGGACATGTCCGGAGTTTCTTTCTCCCGGTGGGTTTGTGGTCTCACTGACTTCAGGAGTGAAACTGCAGACCTTCGTGGTGAGTGTTATGGCTCTTAAAGGCAGTACATCTGGAGTTGTTCATTCCTCCTAGTGGGTTTGTGGTCTCGCTGGCCTCAGGAGTGAAGCTGCAGACCTTTACTGTGAGTGTTACAGTTCATAAAGGTGGCACGTCCAGAGTTGTTCGTTTCACCCGTCTGGAGTTGTTCATCCTTCCTGGTGGGTTCATGGTCTCGCTGGCTTCCGGAGTGAAGCCACAGACCTTTGCAGTGAGTGTTACAGCTCATACAGGTGGTGCGGACCCACAGAGTGAGCAGCAGCAAGATTTATTGTGAAGAGCAAAAGAACAAAGCTTCTACAGCATGGAAGGGGACCCGAGAGAGTTGTGCCCCTGGCTGGGGTGGCCTGCCTTTATTCCCTTATCTGGCCACACCCACATCCTGCTGATTGGTCCATTTTACAGAGAGCTGATTGGTCTATTTTACAGAGAGCTGATTGGTATGTTTTACAGAGAGCTGACTGGTCTGTTTTGACAGAGCCCTGATTGGTGCATTTACAAATCTTTAGCTAGACACAGAGTGCTGATTGGTGTGTTTACAAACCTTTAGCTAGACACAGAGTGCTGATTGGTGCGTTTACAATCTTTTAGCTAGACAGAAAAGTTCTCCAAATCCCACCCATCCCAGAAGCCCAGACAGCTTCACCTCTCACTGGCACTCACCAGGGGACCCTGAGGCACCCAGCCTGGGCACTCTGGCAGCCCAGAGGGAGTTCTTCCCCTGATCAAGCCCAGCAGGCACTGGTCACTCACACTGTGTGCAGGGTCCACCGAGCCTGCACCCACCCGAAACCCGTGCTAGCCCAGGAGGACCACAGGCAGCCCCGGCTCCCACCTGTGCCTCTCCCTCCACACCTCCCCCCAAGCAGAGGGAGCCAGCTGGCCTCAGCCAGCCCCAGAGAGGAGCCCTCATTTCATAGTGGTGGGCTGAAGGGCTCCTCAAGTGTGGCCAGAGTGGACGCTGAGGCCAAGGAGGAGGCATCGAGAGCAAGTGAGGGCTGCTAGCACATTGTCACCTCTCAGCAACATGTAGAGAAAGTGAGGGTTTGTAGATACTGAAGCATTTTTCTTCTTCATTTGAGTTTATTTTCCTCTTTGTAGAGAACATCACTGAGCCTTACTGAAAATCTTTACTGATTTTTTTTTTTTTGAAACGGTGTCTCACTCTGTCACCCAGGCTGGAGTTCAGTGGCGTGATCTTGGCTCACTGCAAGCTCTGCCTCCCGGGTCCATGCCATTCTCCTGCCTCAGGCTCACAAGTAGCTGGGACTACAGGTGCCCACCGTCACACCTAGCTAATTTTCTTGTATTTTTAGTAGAGATGGGGTTTCACCATGTTAGCCAGGATGGTCTCCATCTCCTGACCTCGTGATTCGCCCGCCTTGGCCTCCCAAAGTGCTAGGATTACAGGCGTAAGCCACCACACCCAGCCTCTACTGATTGTTTTTAATTTTCTTCTCTTTATCAACTTTTTACCAGCTCTGCAGACCCAAATCTAAATACTACTTTTATATCATTATTTCCTCTATTTTTTCAAATATGGATTTTTATTCACCTACTCCTTCAGAAATTGACAGATAAAGAAAAATAATTGAAGAAACATGCTAAATGAAATTTAATATAGAAAATTAGCAATGGAGAGATTTCATCTATTTTATGAATTTCTAGGAATTAGAGACAGGAGGTTTCTGATAACCCAAGTCCTTTATTTCCCTCTAAAATTTCACAATATAGTCCAAGCATGGTGGCTCAGGCCTGTAATCCCAGCACTTTGGGAGGCTGAGGCAGGTGGATCATGAGGTCAGGAGACCAAGATCATCCTGGCTAACACAGTGAAACCCCGTCTCTACTAAAAATACAAAAAATTTTAGCCAGGCATGGTGGCAGGCACCTGTAGTCCCACCTACTTGGGAGGATGGCATGAACCTGGGAGTCGGAGGTTGCAGTGAGCCAAGATCGTGCCACTGAACTCCAGCCTGGGTGACAGAGCCAGACTCCATTTCAAATAAATAAATAAATAAATAAAAAGTTTCACCATATAAAGAGGTAAAGAACTGATACAAGACAGACAGATGTGCAAGATATAAAATAAATACCCTATGTCAAGTGTTTACAAGCATTTATAGAGTTTATACTTATATAATTAAATAAAATAACTCTTATTTTTTAGAAATACGTGTATTGAACCCAAACATCTGTCTAATTCCAAATCCTCTTTTCTCTACTTTGTTTCACTCACTGATTCACTTTTAAGAATTTCTACCCAAAGTTTTATGGTTTCCTTGGTAATATAATTAACATAGTAAACATAATGCATTTGTATTATGGAATAAAACATATTTCCTTGCTTACTAATTAAGGATCCATTTATTATTTCTAGTCACAACAGAATGAGAAAAGATTTGGGCTCTCAGACCCCACACCATCTGCATTCCTAATGACAACAGAAATCATGTTGGCACATTCAGAAGAACTAATCCTCTTAGAAATATGTTTTATTTTAGCAGGCAGCAACGTGATTAAACAAAACATCTAAAAGTATATGTGCCCTCGCAGAAACACTTTTTCTAACACTATTTATAAAGGCATAAATAACTGGATAGTAAATACAAGTGCATTGTATAGTCAATGTGTTCTGTTTCTTTATGTTAACTTAAAATAATTAAGCATAAACTCTAAGAAGGTGTTCAGTTGGATAACATAATTTGCTAAGAGGTTATACTTCTCTTAGTCATATACTTAATAAAACTTACTGGGGGATAATTTTTTCTAGCATTTTCTACATCGTCACTGATCTTTAGTGGCCACTCTATGTTTTTGTTTCTTTTATTTTTTTGAGTCTTGGGAAACAAAAGGAAACAATTCAAATACACCAGGTACTATCACCTAATACCTTCCCCTTGACCCTTTGGAATTCAAATGATGCCTCAGAGAATCCTTTAGTCCTTTGTTCAAGTATTTAAATCCATAGAATAATTGGAAGAAATTTTCTCTTGATTCTACTGGTCCATTTACCTCAGGCATTAACAACTTCAGAAGTTGCACACTAAGGATTACTAACAATTAAAAAGTATCCTCCACTTGAGGCGCTGAATATTGCTTACCCTCTTATTGACTAATGTATTTAATCACTACATGTCTATCTTTGTTTTGTTTTTTAAGATATTATTACAATTCGTGAGGCATGTAGGCTACCTGACTCTCTAATAAGGATTTTCAACATCATAATGGTTCTTAGATATGAGGTAAGGTCACTTGAGAAATATTTAAAACAGAGCCGCCTCCTAAAGAGGAACCTCTAGAAATGAGACTTGGCATAGGTATTTTTAAAATTTCCCCATATAATCCTGATGAACATCTCTAGTTAAGAAACAGTATGTTCATTCTTCAGTAAAACATTCAAATGCTTTATTGTGTCTTGTATTTCAATAAACAATTGTTTGTGAATATTGCTAGAATAATCTAGAATTATTAATTTGAATAGTGAACTTAGCTCTTTAAGCAGATGTTCTATACCATTATGTTTTCTAGACTGCATTTTAGCATTTACTTTGGATACCTTTTATGGTCAATGGTTACTACACATGAGACAATATAATGTATAAGAGTAGGAAATAAATTTGGTTTTGTTTTTAATTTCTGTGTTACATAGTAAGTATATATATTTATGAAGTACATGGGATATTTTGATACAGGCATACAGTAAGTAATAATCAAATCAAGGTAAATCAGGTATTCATCACCTCAAGCATTTATCCTTTATGTTAAATTCAATTATACTCTTTCAGTTAAGTTTTAAATGAACAACAAACTATAATTGACTATGGTCACTCTATTGTGCTACCAAATACCAGTTCTTACTCATCCTTTCTATTTTTTGTACCCATTAAACATCCACACTCAACTCCCCCACTATCCTTCCCAGTCTCTGGTAACCATCTTTCGACTATCTATCTCCATGAGTATAATTGTTTTGATTTTAGGTCTCACAAATAAGTGAGAACAACATGTGAAGTTTGTCTTTCTGTCCCTGGCTTATTTTACTTAAATTAATGACCTTCCATTCCATCCATGATGTTACAAATGACAGGATCTCATTGTTTTTTACAACTGAACAGTACTCCATTGCATATTAGTAACACATTTGCTTTATTCATTCATCTGCTGGTGGACACTTAGGTTGCTTCCAAATCTTGGCTATTGTAAATAGTGCTGCAACAAACCTAGGAGTGCAGATATGTCTTGGATATACTCATTTCCTTTCCTTTGGGTATATAGCAGCAGAATTGCTGAATCATATAGTATCTATTATTTAGAAGTTTTTTGTTTGTTTGTTTGTTTTGTTTTGGAGATGGAGTCTCGCTCTGTCACCCAGGCTAGAAAGCAGTGGCACAATCTCAGCTCACTGCACCCTCCGTCTCCTGGGTTCAAGCGATTCTCCCACTTCAGCCTCCCGAGTAGCTGGGATTACAGGCGTGTTCCACCATGCCCGGATAATTTTTTATTTTTAGTAAAGACAGGGTTTCACAATGTTGGCCAGGCTGATCTTGAACTCCTGACCTCAGGTGATCCACGCACCTTGGCCTCCCAAATTGCTGGCATTACAGGCGTGAGCCACCATGCCTGGCCTGTTTTTCAGATTTTTTAGGAACTTCCAAACTGTTCTCCATACTGGTTGTCCTCATTTACACTCTCACCAACAGTATACAGGGCTCCCTTTTCTTCACATCCTCGCCAGCTGCTGCTATTGCCTGACTTTTGGTTAAAAGCCGTTTGTACTAGGATGAGATATTCCCTTGTAGTTTTGATTTGCCTTTTTCTGATGATCAATGATATTGAACACTTTTTCATATGCCTATTTGACATTTGTATGTCTTCTTTTGAGATATGTCTATTCAGATCTTTGCCCATTTTAAAATCTGATTATTATTTTCCTACCATTTGTGCTTCTTATATAGGCTGACTATTAATCACTTGTCCGATGGATAATTTGCCAATATTTTCTCCCATTGTGTTGGTTGTTTCTTCATGTTGTTCATATTTTTTCTTTGCTGTGCAGAAGCTTTTTAACCTGATGTGATCCCATTTTTCCATTTTTGCTTTGATTGCCTGTGCTTATGGTGTATTACTCAAGAAATCTTTGCCCATTTAACTGACCTGGAGAGTTTCTCCAACATTTTCTTTTTTTATTATTATTATACTTTATGTTCTAGAGTACATGTGCACAATGTGCAGGTTTGTTACATATGATAAACTGGTAAAATACATGAGATAATTTTCAGACATTGGACTACAGTCAACACAGAGTTGTGATACTTAGAGGATTTTGGATTCATGATCCTTCATTTAAGGAGTTAGGAAAGAGTAACAATAGTTACAAGAAAGATGAAATAACTATTTAAAATATGCTTCCCTAAAATTTTCTGTGTTACTATGCTGGGTGTAACATTAGTGTGTGATATTTGTGTCATGTGTTCCCTGTTAATTAAAAACCAATGAAAACTTACGGTAAATGTATAACTCTTAAAACTTCAGATATTCTTAGGATAGTGGGAAAGACGGTGTGTATTATAAGAAAATATGTTGATGGACTGATGAACTTTCCTCAGGGTATTCACATTTTAATAATGAAAACTAGTTATAAGCATCCAAATACCTTTAGCGTAATAAGCACTATAATAAAACAATGTGCAAAGTTTTATGAAAGCCAAGAACAGGCAGAAAAAAAGCTATGTCTGACCTGTGACCTTACAGATTTTGATGTTTTAGATGGAGACTGAAATATAAGTGGGAAATTCCTTAACAGAGAAAAATTTGTGTTTATTTGGTACACTTCTATTAAACAAATGTCTAGCAAATGAATATTATTTGTTGAATAAAAATAGATGTTGTGGAATGAAAATAGGTAAAATAACATGGAAAGAAATAGGTATTGTTTCACTAATAACACCTAGGGGCAGATTATGTCTGAAAGGCAGGCTGATCAAGTTGATTAAGTAATATTAACAATTAAGTAATACTATCTTTTAAAGTAATTCACTGACTACCAGAATAGTGTCTTTTAAAGGGCAGCCAACATAGCTCACATGTAGGAAAATAATAGCCCACAAATAAAATTTTCACACTTTCTGCTAAAATTAGGCCATAGCAGAAAAGTTTCACACTCTTTTATTTGAACAATTATTTCAGAAGCAATGTTTCCCTAAGCTAAATCTTATGTTAGTATCCCTGACAACTTTATTTTCATCCAAATAAAAATGGAACCATCACCTTAAGAAAAGTCATATGACTTTCATTATCATCATGGAAAATAGGTATAATAACAACAATTCTAGGATAGAAATTGGGATAACTTGGATTTAGTGTAACCTGTACATTAAAAATTAACATGGCTTGGAAGAAACCAAGGTCTCATTTTTTCATCTATAACATGAAAAGGACTACACATTCTCTATGGCCTCACTCCAAATCAAATATGCTGGGACCTTGGCAAACACAGGTCATTTTTTCTTGACGTTTCAGATGTGCATTTTCAAGTTTTTTATGTGTGTTAATTGTGTGCACTTGCATGCCTGTAAATGTGTGTTTGTGTGTGCGTAGTATATCATACTTCTTATCTTAGAAACAGGAATATAACCAGTTTAGGTAGGAATTTCTTTGACAGGCACGTATTTTCGTTCAATAAGTAAACCACACTTTAGGGTAGTAAACTAACTCCCAGGTTTTGTGTACCTAGGCCAATAAATATGTCAGCTCTATCTTGCTGTTGATGTCAGTTATACTTTTATCTTCTAGTTCTTTCTAGTTAATAGACTAGTAAGTCAGTGAAAGGACAAATAAAACCAAGACCAATCACCTGAAAGAATAGTTTTCAGAATTTTGTCTGTGTGAGACTTAAATTTACAATTGCACTTCTTTTCTCTGCTAAGACCTACTAGAAGTCCAAAAAATACATGAAGAATAGGTAGGTATTTCAATGAAAATATGTTAAGTTTGATGTTGATAGAAAGTAGTAGTCTTAGTATCAAAATGCAATTGATTTGACAAGGATAGATGAAATTTTCTTAGTACATAACTTTCTTTTATTTTAAAAAAATTTTAATCACATTAAAACATTCTCTTTGGAAAAGGTTAAATGGTATAGAAACAGACAAAGCAAAATAAGAGCCTCCCCACTACCAACTATTGCTACCACTTCCTTTACACAAGTAAGCCACTGCCAGAGACCCAGTATGCTTTCTGTCAGGCCTCTCTATGTGTAGAGATTTATTTTTATACATAGATTTCACACGTAAATTAAAATCATTGTATGTATGCTATGACTCCTATGTAATTATTATAACTTACATGTTCTGTGTTGGTACATTTAGGTTCCTCTCATTGTCTCTAACAGATACAAGAGTGTGACTATGCCCATATTTCTGTGTTCTCAACAAAACTTGACATTTTCAAACTTAAAATATGTATTAATGTTATAGATGAAAACAATATCACTTTTTTAAATTCTCAAATACAACTGTGATTCAGCACTTTTTATATGTGTATTAGACATTCGCATTCTCTTTGTGAATGACTGATGAAAGCCTTTCCACATCTTTTAATTGACCTGCTTGTCCTTTTACAGTCTCTATATATTCTGCATAGAAATCCTTTTCAGTTAAATGTGTTGCACAGATTTTCTTCTAGTTTGCTAATTGTCTTTTAACTTTGTATGTAAAATCCTTATTGAGCTACTGTGAACTTGTATGTCATTTGATCTAGCATTCTTTCTTGTGGCTGCTAGGTTATGTTTTACTCAGAAAAGCCTTTCTCATTTTAAGATTATTTTTAGATTAATGTTTTCTTTAATTTTGTTTTAGTTTTTTTCTGTGTGTTTTACACTTTGTATTAATTCACCTGGAATTATGTTTTGTCACGGAATGAGGTAGGAGTGCATCTAATCTGTTTTTTCCTCCAGATGAATAACCCATTTTTCTAATTTAAAATAATGTATTTTCTCTGACCCACCTTGCAAGCCTACTTTAAAATTCTATATATATCATGAACCAAATTCTTATGTAAAAATATCTCCTTATGAATGCTATTTAAAGCAACATTTTTCTACTTGTCTTTTAATGTCTCGATATAATTTTTAAAATTACTATAGTTCTTAGGCATAATTAAGTATATGGTAATGTAGGTCACAGCACACCGGGAATTTTTTTCAAAATATTAGCATTATTTTGCAATTTTTCCTTATAGAGTGATTTTAAATTTTTTCAAATTTTATAAATTATCCTCCTTGCATCCAGTAGAAATGACACTGAATTCATAGAATTTACATTAATAGTAAGGCTTTTCAATTGATTAATTGATTGATTTGTATACATCCCGCAGAAAAGTTTTTTTAATAAAGGAACAATTCTTAGACTTATTCCTATGTATTTTATTTTCTTGTAATAGTAAAATAGATTGATTTCTTCTGTTCTTGAATAAATTCTGATGCATTTTTAAGCAGAAAAAGTTCTATTTATTTTGGATGTTGATCTTTTTTTTAGCTATCTTAATAGAATATCTCATGAGTTATAATTTTTTAATCGATTTACTTAGATTTTATAAATAAACAGTAATAGTACCTTCAAATAGTTACAAGTGCGTTTCTTATTTTTCTCTTATTAATCTCCAGTGAAATATTGAATAGTAGCAGTGACCATGGGCGATCTTGTCTTACAGTACTGTCTTTGTTGAGACTATAATTAATTTTTTACGATCACATACGTTCCTTCGTGTAGTGTTGCTTTGTTTTTACCTTTATACTGAACTAGAGACTGTGCTTGTGCCCCTTGCTTATTGAAGTTTAAGTTTGTTTAATTCTAAGTAGGCTTGAATGTTATCTAAAGCCCTTTGTATTAAACCTTTTTGCAATCCTGGACCAAACTCTACTGTGTCATAATGTTATCTCTCAATTTCTCTTTGCCAACACACTAGTTTGCACTGTCCTTGGAATAAACTAGTCTTGAAGTGGGATAGTACTACAAGGACCTAGGACCTTAATCTAATCTGCTTGAAGGGCCAAAAAAAAAAATGCGTTCATGTCTCTTATTCTCTAAAATTTAACTCTATTAAAAGATGTTTGTGGTGGAAAGTTATCATTTTGCTGTTGAAATACAAAAACAAGTGTAATGGGACAGTTAATTATCTAAAACAATCAGATGCTTTTGTCTACTATGTCAAATGTAAGTATACTAGTTTTGGGAATCTAATTTTCAACTAACTCAAATATCAGGGAGGCTTTTGCTAAAAGATTTTTACTTTTTCATAAACGGCAAATAAAGCAATGTAATAATTTTTTCTTTCCTCTTTTTCTATGTTTCTTTAAGATTTATTTAACCTTTATCTATAGGTTCAGACCTTTACACAATTAGTGTGTGACTAATAGTCCTAAGAGGATAAATTAAAGAAATTCTACACTAGCAGCTCATCATCATTTCACCTCATTGCAAGGTGCAAGTCCCTTCTCCTCAATTATTCTTCTCTCCTTTCAGTAGATGAAGGGTTGCCCTAAAATAAAGACCCTCTAGTTTGGTCCCCAGTGTTTTTATTCCCTCATTGTAATTTAATCCATTTTGTCATTGGGTACATATGGATTGAGCAACTATTAGTTATCCAGTACTGTCCTCAGTGCTGGGGACACAACGGGGACTGAGGCAAGGTTCTCATCCTTATAACATTTGCATTATAGTGGGAGGAATGAGTGGAGGTGACCTTGACAATAAGAAAATATATAAATGATAAAGATTGAAACATGCTTAAAGAAAATAAAAAGGAATGACTGAAAGATGGAGGAAGGCCCATCTGAAGAGGTAAAATTTGAAATGAGACCTGAATGGTAAGAAGGAGCTGTCCACGGTAAAATTCTTATGAAAGATGATTACTAGTAGAGGTGAAAGTATCAGCTATAGATCCAAAGAAGGAATGAGGTTGATAGATTCAAGGAACAGAAATAAGGCAAAGCCTCATGAACCATATTTACTTCCTACTGAACTCTGCCTATTCCCTTCTAATAGACACTTTGGAAATCATAACTTATTACAAAGCCAGACTACCCACTGGGAAGTGGCATGGAACACTAATCATAATTAAATGCAACCTTCTTTCTGTTTTGTCATATTTTCATCATTATCTTAGCATATTCCTCATGATGCTAATTAAGGTCTGTTTTTTAGATCTTTGTTTCCAGCACTGAACTGTGAAATCCTTAATCCTTAACTGAAGAGTCTGTCTTATTCAGTTGTGCCTTAGGCTCCTATTGGCTAACAAAGTATTTTTAACATAATATTATATACTAAAGAAACTCTTATATGATCCATTATTTTCTAATATACTCATATGAATGACAAATAATGGCATAAAAATGTTGTGGAGGAAAAGTAGGTAGTGTCAGAAAATATAAATGAGCCAAATGCAAAGATTACAGGATAAATAAAATTTCTCAAAAAATTTATATATTACAAAATCTCCATCCTTTAGTTAAATATAGCTAGATTTCAGTAACTAAGACAGGTGATCAAGAATAACAGAAGATATCATATTTGGGAAAGTATTTGCTCATTTGCAGTAAACATTTTATAAGGCATTGCTAAATTTATAAGGTACATTTTGGTACAGAACATATTTTTGGAACTCATTGCAGAAAAATTCTTAGAATGGCAAGGGAAAATTCTAAAGGTGAATAAAATGTTTGAAAATATGTTCGAAAAATAAATGTAGCTTAGGAAAAAAATTAGATAATTATCTGAAAAACAGACAGCAATCCCTCCCTTTTACCAAGAAAGAAGTAGTGGAATTTTGCCCCTTTTGAGTTTTGTTGACTAGGTTTCATTGATTGACTTCAGGTAACATGTCTCAGATTGTAATTGACTTTGTTTATGTATATGCAGGGCAAATTGTAATACTATTTGAACAAGTAACATGGATTTTGTTTGAACCAAAAATTCTCATTAAAGTTATATCTCTCCAAGTGATTCTCAAAATTGCCATGACCCTTTCCTCCACCTTTCATATTTTTTCTCTATATTGCTACTTGTGGCCAATAGGCTGAAGCTATGCTTATTTTGAAATCAAATAACAATAGATGTCTTACTTCAACTAAACCATGTAAAACCCAGTAAATACTTTGTGTAAATTGACATGTCTTTAAAAAGCAAGTTTGTTTAAGTATGCCAGGCTGGTGGAAAGAACTTTGATTTATATCAGAAGAACTAGATTTTACTTCCAAATCAGTTAAGAATAACACTATACGATCTTACAAATATTCTATCAGCTATCTTTAATCCACAATAAAGTAAAGTACACTTTACATGTTTCCCTTTTATTTTATAATATAAGTGATATCATTAACAACCGACTAAAATTGCTATTTGCACTAACTTAGTAAAGTGCATCATAATGGCAACTAATGAAGATTGAATGCTTACAGTAAGTGAGGTACGGTGATAACAGTTTCATATACATAAACATAAATACATAGTTCCTTTTCTATCTTTAAGATTTACAATTGAGGATACTAGGCTTAAAAAGTACGTTATTAACTTGCCCAAGGTCATGGAGCTAGTAAGTGGCTGAGCCAAAATTACAGTTGAGAGTGTTTGATTGAAGCATATGCCCTTAAATGCTGAAATGTGATTATCTTGGCTTTATGCTCTTTTATCTAATCTCCCATGTAACACATGGCACATATTTGCAGGAGAGTTTATATGATTTGAGAGTATAACAAGTGGCCACAAAGCTTCTCTGTGTGTGGCTAACTGATCTATTGAGAAATAAAAAATATAACATCATCTGCTATTCACCTGAGTTTACTGGTCTTGACTGCAGAAACAGATGACATGCCTGTGACTATGCAATAGCACATAAACATTCTGGAATGGAGTAAATGAGAACATAAGGCTAAAAGCAACATTGCCATAGCTTTAGAACCAACTCTATGTTTTTCCCTCTCTTTCAGCAATTTATTTGCTAAGTGATTATATTATGCATGATATTTATGGACACATTGGGCATACTTTGACCATAATCATCATCATGAAAGAGTGCATGTTTAGATTAGCTGAATTATGAATATATCAACTATTACTAATATTATGATTACAAATAAAATTACATTAAGAATTTCATAAGCATGGCAAATGTATTTCAACAATATTATTGTGTTTGGTACTTTAAAAGATTTGAAATAGCTCTTGTAATTATAACTAATTCAATTATCCCACAATTATTTCATAAATACAATCAAGTTCTCAGGGCATTCTTTTTCTTGTAACAATTTGGTATATCAATATTTAGGTTCATCTAAAGAATAAAGAAGTAGGGGATTACCCTACTACATGTAAAATATATTAAAGCCATAGTAATAAAATGTATGGTACTAGTATTTTATTTTTTTTTTATCTTTTTATTTTTTTGAGATGGAGTCTCACTCTGTTGCTCAGGCTGGAGCGCAGTGGCCGGATCTCAGCTCCACCTCCACTGCAAGCTCCACCTCCCGGGTTTCGGCCATTCTCCTGCCTCGGCCACCTCGCCCGGCTAGTTTTTTGTATTTTTTAGTAGAGATGGGGTTCCACCGTGTTAGCCAGGATGGTCTTGATCTCCTGACCTCGTGATCCGCCCGTCTTGACCTCCCAAAGTGCTGGGATTACAGGCTTGAGCCACCACGTCCTGACCGTACTAGTATTTGAATAGATGTATTTGAAAGAGAAAAGAAAATCCAGAAATAGATACTTAGATATATGGAAAATTCATTATTATGATGGCTAAACTTGATTTCAGTGAGGATAGGATATCCACTAAAATATGCTAGGACAAATTGTTACAATAGATAAGTCAATACTGAATGAGAGTTCCTGTTGTCCCACAATCTTGTCAGCATTTGATGTTAACAATGTTTAGTGTTTTAGCCATCCTAATAGGTGTGCAGTAGTATTTTATTGTCATTTTAATTTACAATTCCCCAACAACATATTTTTATATGCATATTTTGTATCATCTTTTGAGAGATTCAGATATTTGCCCACTTTTAATTGGGTCATTTGCTTTCTCATTATTCAGTTTTAACAGTTGTTTGAATATCTAGGATACCAGTTTTTATCAGATATGTGTTTTTAGAAATATGTTATCCAGCTTGTGACTTATCTTTTTATTCTCTTAACAGTGTCTCTCATAGAAGAAAGGTTTTTAATTTTAATAAAGTCCAAATTATTGATTTTTTCTTTTATGAATTGTGCTTTGGCTATTGCATCTATAAAACCATGCCAAAGCCAAAACCATCAAGATTTTCTCCAAGCCTTCAAGCTATGTTTGTTCTAGGCCTTTTATAGTTGTACATTAACTCTGAATTTAAATTTTATCTTCTTTCAATATTTCAATTTGATATTCCACTATCATCTAGCCTATACTCATTCTGATAAAAATCTGCAGTCTTTTGAATTGTTGCTTCTCTGTGTGTAATATGTCATTTCTTTCCTGTTATCACTTTGACTATTTTCCTTAATCTTTTGCTTTCAGTAGTTCGATTGTATGTTTAGATGTGGTTTCTTAGTATGCATTCAGCTTGGAGATAACTGAGTTTCTTGAATTTATACAGCTATGTCTTTCACCAGATTTAGGAAATTTGAACACATTATTATTTCAAATATTTTTTTCTTCCCCACTGTCCCTCATTTAATTCAGGGACTCTAACTACATACATTTAAAATTTCTGAAATTGTCCCATAGGGATCTGGTTTCTCTTAATCTTTGATTTTTTTCTGGCATTGGTTAATTATCTTCATATCTCCTGAAGTTTATTCACATTTTTGTCATCTCCAATCTCCTATTAAGTGCATCTAAATACTTATTTCAGATATGGTATTTTTCAGTTCTATAATTTTCACGTTTCTTATCTAAACTTTCTATTGAACTTCTGGATTTTATACATCTCATTCATTGGAAGCAATTTTCCTTTATACCCATTAGCAATACAATAGCAGCATTAATAATTATTGTCAGCTAATTCCAACATTTGACTCCACTTAGGGTCAGTTTCCATTAATTGCCTTTTCTCTTGAGTGTAGCTACCTATTTCTTATTTATTTTTATATGGCAAATTAGGTAGACTACATGCTGACTTCTGAATTATACATAGACACTTTGGATTTTGTTATGTTTCCCCAAAAGGAAAATTTTTGCAGAGTTGCCTGTCTTACTTAATTCAAGGTCAAACTGCAAAATGGCGTTTCCAGTGGTCAGTGCTGGCTGAAATGTCACTTCTGTTCTTTCAGCCTAACTGGGCTACTTGAAATCTATTTGGTACATGTGCAGCTCAAGTATTACACAGAAATTTGAGCAGAGATCATAAAAAGAATTTTGGTCTTCTCTATTTCTCTTCTTTCTGGAATTTCTGCGCTCACTTTTCAGTTGCCATGATTGCTCTGAATTCTATTCTCTAACACTACAAGTCTGTCATAATGAAGGGTTTTTTTTCTTCTTTTTTTTTGAGACAGAGTCTCTCTCTGTTGCCCAGGCTGGAGTGCAGTGGCGCAGTCTAGGCTCACTGCAAGCTCTGCCTCCCGGGTTCACGCCATTCTCCTGCCTCAGCCTCCTGAGTAGCTGGGACTACAGGCGCCCACCACCAGGCCCAGCTAATTTTTTGTGTTTTTAGTACAGATGGGGTTTCACCGTGTTAGCCAGGAATGAAGGTTTTATTATGCCTGTATTAGCCACCTGGCACAGCACATACTAAAGCATATTTTATTCTTAAAGGGATAAAAATCTCACACAGTACAGTTTTTTTCTTCCAAGAAGGGACTCCAACCAGATCTTCCTGCTATCAGTCACTCTCCAGTGCTCTCAGATAGTTATTTTATTTTAATTTCGTGTCTAGAGTTTATGGTTGTTATTTGTCCCAATAAGAGCTATTCCGCCATTGCAAAAACTGAAAACTTTGAAGCAATGTTTTCGGTGGCAAAAACTGCATATAACCCAATGTCCAGCGGCAGTGGTATGGTTACATAAATTGTGTTATAATCACAAAAAGGAGTGTTAAACAGCCCTAAAAATGAATGAGTTATAGCTATATCCCACAGCATAGGTGAATGTTATATAATATTTGATGTTAGACATATTATGCCACTTCAGAAACAATATATGATAATCTTTATGACTGAAGAGAACACCAGCTTAATACTACACATTCTAACACTGCCATCGGTCCAAAGCGGGGATCAGCAAACTTTTTTGGAAAGGAGCTAGATGACAAATATTTTAGACTTTTCAGGCTACAGGGTCTTTGTTGCAACTGCTTACCTTCATCAAAATATGAAATCAGCCATAGACAATACAACAATAAATGATTGTATTGGGCATGGCTATGTTCCAATAAATTTTATCTCCAAAAACAGGCAGGGCGTTGGATTTAGTCCATGGTCATAGTTGTCAATCCTTGTTCTGGATGATTTCCAAGAGCACTTCTGAGCTACTACAGAAAAGCTTTCTGTAGTTTTTAGAAATATTGTAGAAATATACTAAAATATACTATAGAAAAACTTGCTGAAGTAGCTCAGAGACTCAGGCTGCTTTGACCCTTTGGCACCACGTAATCTCAGAATCAGGGCTTCTCCGAGATCACAATATCATTTTTAAAAAAAGCACTGGAGGCAATTTTATACCAACAATTAATTGTTGCAATCCAGAATTTATACATACTACTTCTGCTCAGAGTCTCTTTCTCAAAATTGACCCTGTGTTCCAAACCAAGTATGAGAAAGCTGAGAAAGAGAGGAGAACACTTGTGAACATTAGAATTGTCTGACTTAATGCTGAGGGGAAAAGAAGTCCCACATGATTATACACAGCATAAGCAGTATATTATACTGTAAAATCCAGCAAAAAAATCAATAACATTGGTAGGTATTTAAAGATATGTTATGATAACAAAAGGTCAAAAACGCAAATAAGTGATCAACTCAAAATTAAGGATATTAATTTGCTGTAGACAGCAGTAATAGACTAATATAATGGAAGAGCACATAGGTACAATTAAACTTGTGGTGTTATTTTAATTCTTAGACTAAGCAATGTGTTTAAGAATGTTTATTATTAGAAAAGAAAATATTTCCTTTATGAAAATTATATATAGTCAGAGATTATATATTACTTCTCCCACAAAATAAACCTTTAGAACAAGTTATATCTTTATATTACATGCTTACATTGCACATTACCTGTCCTCACTGTAATTTTAGAAGTTTTTATATAATTATATTTGTCGAATAACCATTGCTTCCATTACATGGAAAGCTCTATGAGAAAATGGCTATGTCTGTCTTTTTCTTCTTATCTTTCTAATGTCCATCATGATTTCTGCATTATTACAGGCATTTTAAAAATATTTGAATAAGTGAACTTGCAAGCACAGAAAATAAAATGAAAAAAATTGCTTAAATATCTCATACTAAAAACAACTCAATATAAAATATAGGTTACTTAATTTTAGATTTTTTGCTATTATTTTTTCTTCATTTGTATTACATAGTTATGATCACACATTTATTTTCATGTTGCTTTTTTTACTTAACATGACAACATAAGTCATTTTCATATTAATATAAGCACTAACATAATAATTTTATAGGACTTTATTTCTGAATGTTCCATTCAGAAATGTTTCTACAGTCAGCTTACCCATTTCTCTAGTAAATAGTGGAGATTTAGTTTTGTCACTGTTAGGGTTACCACGATTTAAAAATATGAGAATAAACATTTTTGACAGTTTTTATGACTGTTTTTTATCTTAGGTGATATATTCATAATACAAATTCTGGTGACATTTTATGATAATTTTACAGATTTTTAATGATTATTGAAAAGTCAACATTTACCTTTGACTTTATTTAATAAAAATTCAACTGTGATCTGATAACTAGATTAGTGGCCTGCTAAATTAAAGGATTTAGGTATTTGTTATTGTTATTTAGTATTGGATGATATATTTTTTCCAGGAGTGGACACTGTAAATGCTATAGAAAAATAAATTTTTATAACGTAAGTACCTTTAGACAGAAAGCATATCAGAGAAGACAGAACCTTGATTCTTCTGGAGGGCAGTTTCGAAAAGCACAGCAGAGTTTCAGCTAGCCAAGCAATTCCCTTGAGGACAAATGTAGAGTATAACGGCAAGAAAGAGTTGGTTCCAAGAATGCTTCTGGAAGATGAAATAATAAAGATAACCGCAAGCTATATGAGTTGCATTTACTGTTCTCCTAATTGAGAAGAGGCATTCAAAATCCAGGTATTAAGGACTCAGTAATATGTAATATGTGCATCCAGGAATATTGCCACAAACTCCAAACCTCTTACTTTAGCCTAGTCCTGCTTATTTCCAGAAGACATAACCAAATCAATTTTATTTAAATGCTAAATGAAGTAAAAAAAAACTTAGTGTGTAAGAGTAGTCATAAAATGCTATATAACATGCTTGACAAAGTGGGTTGCTTTCCATTTAAAGATGCAAGAATGATGACACAGATTTTGAATATTGGATAACCATTAGCTATCATTTTTGGAACTGACAGAGGAAGAATGGAAAAACAACTTTGCACACTTTTTCTGAGACATATATGACCATATTGTACTTAAGTGACCAAATATCTTTGGTCCAACTAACTAATGATTTTCACCTTCCTATGACATGGACATAAATTTAGAAAAAAATAGTTAGAATTGTTTTTTCACCTGAAACTAATTTTTAGATTTTTCAGAGGCCTCCGGAAAAAAATACTGTTTTACCTTATGAAAAATAAATGCAAGAAATAATTAGCTATTTGGTAACTCTATATTTATTAATTAATTCAGGACAATTAGAAGAGCTTTTTGGGAACAGTGGTCAAACCAAAAGAGAAACTTTGTCCTTTTTATGTTAATTTTGCACATTTAAAATAGTACTAATATAAATATTTTAGAGACAGTAATTGCATAAAGGTCTTAGAGACTTGTCAATATGCTTACTTTCCATAATACGTTCTTACCCTCAGAGAAAATGCTGATTAATTTCTTATGAAATGGTGAGATATTGTACCTCAGGAGAGAATTTGACTTTCCTCCAGTCTGCTATTGTTGGTTACTGTAATAAAGTAATCACAACCATTTAGTCTTCAAAAGAGAAAATTACATTAAAAAATTTGAAATACGATTATATTTATGTTTTTAATTTTGAGAGTTAGAATATTTTACTTCACTTCACTATAAGGGGACACGCTAGAACAAAAACTAAATTCCCTTTTACAGGGACATAAAAACACAAGACACATTTACTGTGGCTTTGTGCTTGTCTGTCATTATGGAAAGATAAAGTATGTGTTTAATGAAGAAACAGAAGATAACATTCATCTGGCACTTGTTTGTGGTTTTCACTAATGTCTATTATTCTCAAAGGTCATGAAGATATGGTCTAAGCTAGTTTTCAAAAAATAAACAGCATATAATCAATTCTTCAGATTAAATCTTACTTCCAAGGTCAACATTTAAAATGTTACCAATATTGTCCCTCTAGTTAAAGTTGTTGTGTGACTCCTTGGCCTTGTCTCCTGGACTTATTTACCTCAATATTCCACAATTGCTGAGAACCAACCCCCGCAAGCCTAGTATGAATCAGGCCCCAGTATGCACAGTCATTAGTAAGGGCTGACTGAAATGGGAGTAGAATGTGAAAGAAGAGATCTTGCTGTCACACACCTCTGTAAAGATCCATATGAATGTCACCCATATGAATGACACTCTTCTCTCTCTTTTTAAGGGTGTTTATTCAGAATACTTTTTCATGAAATAATGATCTCATAATTTGTATCTTTTACATCCTATACTCAACAGGCACTATTTAATTGCCAAGCACCAAACTCTGGTTATGTGCTTTTTAAACATTATTGATGAATCAGAAAGGTAGTAACTTCTATTTCCAATAGAAGATTCACAAGTTAGTGCTTAGAAAAGTTAAATCCCTTGTCTAAATGAAATATATATATATATATTATAATTATATATATATATTTATATATTTGGTAGCATATCCACTATGCAAACTTATGTATCTTAGATATTTTTAAATAACATTATTTTCTTCATGACATTTTGCCTTCTAGTAAAATTTTAAGTGTAGAAGAATTTTGGAATCATACCTTGTCACCTTTAATCTTGAACAAACTGTCTTATCTAGTTCAAATATATTTAAAGGCAGCTTTTTCTTCATTTAAGCATTTGATCAATGTGATAAACATGTTTACAGTGTCTAAATGCTAAAGCATAAGATAAACTTAATTTATGTCTTTGTGAAAAGTGAATGAAATTCCATTGTGTTTCATAGTACACTGGAAAGAGGAAAAGAAGAGTTATAGCGTTTCAGTCACACTCACGAGTTGAATCATGTAGCATCTAATTCTTCTGGCAAAAGATAAAATGGCTGAATGAAACAAAGAAAAAATCCAAAAAAGTGAATGAAAATTTCATTTTTCAATTAATTATCACTGATGAAAGTCCCATTCAGTAGTTAATCATGGTCAAACAGCAAGTTCTAGAGGCCAGAATGGAACCTTGTTAGAGATAATTGGTAAATCAACATTAACAAATTATTGCTTTGCTGTTTGTCAACCTTGTCAAAACACTGAATAGAATTTTTAAAAATGCTTTATGTGTATTATGACCATCTAAAAGAAAGTTTGTATTTTCTTATGACCACATGAAAGAAAGTTTAAATTCTCCTAATCCCATTTGGAATCACTTTTAATAAATTATGAGATACCAGTAGTTGAACATAAATATCTCATTGCAGTGTATTCTAGCTAACTCTTTGGAATTCAAACAAGTTTTTTGTAGTAGATGAAAAATAATATTGGTATGAGGCATGTTTATTAAAACTTTGCTGATCTTGCAATAAATTTTGTCTCATGTAGGATGTTTGTCTTCTTAGTGAAACATAGAGAAGAGGACAACAGACGTAATACAGTGAACATACTTGAAAAAGACCTTGCAATATCAGAGCATGTGCTATAAATTTATTCTGTCTTTCCCCAAAGGGACTTGCATCCATTTACAAGAGCACCAATACATGAGGAAATGGAAAAATCCTGATATTTGTTGGACTATTTGGGTTCTACTGTTTTTATCCTAATACTAACACTTGGGAATCCAGAACACTTGAATCCACAGGTCCAAATGGTAGTTTATTGAAATTGGTAATAAATGGTTAATTAACTGACTCTTTTCATGTGGCCCAGTGAATCTTTGAACCAAACAAGTTGTTGTCACCTTGATTCCCAAATTAAGACAAGAATAAATATAATCAGAACCTGAGAGGGTATCCATAATAACTCTCTGTCCTCTGGTCTAAAGGCTAATATGTATGGAAGAGCCAATAGGAAGACCCTGATCATCTTTCTTCCTCTCAAAAAAGTAAAACATTTGTAAAATCTCATGGTTGGGTGAAATTAGTGCCACTGATAAAAGTAAGAGATATAGCGGTGTTAGGTGCAATCATATCATGATTTCACATGTCTGTTGTTCCATGCAGAAGGTTGGCGGATCTTGGAGAATGAGTAAATTACCATAAATTCAATAAGTTAGTGATTCCAGTTGCTGATATTATTTCACATTATATTCATTATCACATTGTATTCACATGGTGTCTTCCTGGGCATATCAACGTAACTCCCAGCAAGTTATATGCAAGTAGTAATCTTCGATGTGTTTTCTTCCTCTATCCCAAAAGTTATCAAAATAATCAGGATTCATTTATTTAGTAAGGGTAACATTGTATCTTTATTAACTTGCTTGCATGGTTCTGTGTCACTCAAGACATTTTCATCTTCAATCTTCTCACCAAGGCTGTACACTACTCTGCTACCTTGATAATATCAAGTTCCCAAGACCTGATGAACAGAAAACAACAGGTCTGCCAGATGACTGGGAAAACACTATTGCTAGAAGATGGGAAATAAACATTATAAAAACACAGGAGCAGGATTCCTGAGTAAAACTCTGGAGAATTTAGAAGTCTGGAAATATTGGAATATTCCTTTCAAAATGAAAGATAGTTTGCTTCACCTTGCACTCTATAGCACAAAGAATGAAAAATAACACAGAGTACATTCTTCTGGATTTTTCAGGGAAAAATATAATTGATTTCTGTGTGTTGCTCTAATTCATTTACGGAGAAGCTCAAAATGATACCAGTATTGAGAGAAAAACACAAAAGAAAAGATAGTCTAACTGATTGGGGCTTTATGCCAGTAGCCTCTCACTGAAACCTTACGACCTAAGGAATCCAATATTATTCAAAGTGTCTGTGGCATACCTGGATAACATATGGCATTTGTGGTAAGCCCATACTCAGAGAATCATAGCAAAGTTTCTATGTTTTTAAAGTCAAGTCAGCCCTTCACTGACAAGTAATTATTCTCCTTTAGAAAAACAATTCTTGGCTTACTCCTGAGTCCTGGTAGAGATTGAATGCCTAATTATAAAACTCGGTAGGCAGGTAAACTGAGCTGCGTATCAGCCAGAGAAATCAAGCATGTTCTTCAGACCTAAATCATGAAGCAAAAATGTGAACAGAATCTGAAAGCACATGTATGTTACTTTAATAAATAACTAATGCCTCCACTGATTTACACTTGACATAATTCTACCCCTCCCTCAACACACAACTGCAGATGGAGGAGCATGCTGTAAACCAGAGCCAAAAGATTTCCTGAAGACCTTTCATAGTACACTGGAAAGAGGAAAAGAAGAGTTGTAGCGTTTCAGTCCCACTCACGAGTTGAATTATGTAGCATTTAATTCTTCTGACAAAAGATAAAACGGCTGGATAAAACAAAGATAAAAATCGACATAAGTTAGGGGTGGACAACTGTTTGAACAGAGAAGAACCTGGAAAAACTGGTATATTGGGGTTTGTTACTAGCATGTTTTAGAAAGAAGTATATAGATGGAACTTTTGAAATGGATTCAGAGTGTGAGAATTTTATGCAACATGTAAAATGTGAATGTTCACTAAAACTAGTTGGGACTCTAAATTCTCTAGTGGTTCTCAGTTGGCCTCTCTTCCAAGCTTCCTTACTGCTTAGCCAATTAACTCCATGATCTTGCTGGCAGAGTCAGATGCTATGTGGCAACAAATACTTCCCTACTCCACAGCTTACTGGCTTTCGCCTCTGCTGAATATCTAAATCGCCAGCACCAGTAAAAGTGACCAAACCTAAATGTGTTAGTCTCTGATGATCCAGCCAAACACATGATTTTGGATTAAAATACTGGGCCTCTTCCATCGTGAAGAGGATAATAATTTATTCAAACTAGACTAGGCATTTACTCTGGATTAGGATTTTTCTTCCATTCCTGACATGCTTTTTCCAGCAACTCCATCTCTGGGCTTATGTAACGCTTTATTTACAATGTTGCTTCTGACAAAATAACTAATTTTATGTGGACACAAGATAATGGCCTAAAAATCATACAATTTACTGTCTTACCATGTACCTTATCCCATAGAATCACTTGGCCTTACAGAGTTGAAATTGTCTGAAAACTGAATGGAAGTAAGACCATAGGTAACATCTAATAAATTAGACTGCTATCCAACGTGAAGTGTGTATATTCTCTGAATCAGGCCAGAGTGTATGTTAGACCTGTCGCTCTCATACCTAATGAAACCCTCACAAGATGTTTGCATTCTTCCATTTCTGGGTCCTGCTAGCTAGCCTGTCTTAGGGCCTTGACAAGAAGTTTTAGAACACAAGGATAAGTTACTCCATCAGAGGACCCTACAATGGTCTCACTGAATTGGAGTCTCAAATTGCCATTTGTCCATTTCAAGCTCTTCATGCTGCAGGACAAAGATGCAAAATAGAAGGTATGGATCTTGATTATCAAGGGGAAACAGGTTTGCTGGGGATAGGGTTGTAGTATATTTAGACCCCAAGGTCTTCTCTTGGGTGCCTCCTACTCTGATACACATAGGAGCAAAATTTATTGGAAGACTCCGGGAACCTCAGAGACTGCAGAAACTTCATACAGGTAGTACTGCCAATACATTCTATTCTTCAGAAATCATAGTTGGATTTACCTCATCATGGAAAAAGCCTCAAATGCCTGCAGTGTTGGCTGATGAGGGAAAATGAAATATTAAACGATTAATGGAGAATGAAAGCATAAATATCAGAAGTAGCCTTGTGACAACAGGAGAAACATAATGTCTTAATTCGGGTTCTCTAGAAAGTACAGCTTAAGGCACAGTTTATATACTAATGTTTTAGGGATGAGTGTTCAATTCCAGGAAAGCAATAGTGAAGCAAAAAAAAGAGAAATGACTCAGAAAGAAGGAGAAGCAAAAAAAGAGTAGCGCATTTTATAACCTTCTCAATTTCTTAAAAGAACCCAGCTTATTTCTAGGTCAAGGGATTTTTTAGAGAAACCATATAAAACCATTACCTCTAGGAATGGTCCATTATAGGCAGGAAGGGGACGCAATGAATCTACTGGGTACTTCACACTCTCCTGTCTTTCACTGGTCAAAGTTCAACCCATGGCTGGATAACAGCCCCTCTCTTCCAGCTTGTGTTAATCAGCCCCTTACTAACTTTGGAAACGTCAGAGACTTAGTGGTTTCATTTGTAATGAACCTGGGCGCTGGGGCAGGTAGACTCAGTAGAGCCTGACAAAAACCCGGCCCTTAAACTGAAGGAGGCTGACACTATCTGTAATGTTAGGATGTGAAGTCCATAATAGACAGGGCTTAGTGGCTGTTCAGAGCTATTCTATCCTAATGTATGGTAAGTCCTTGTATTAAACGGTTCTCACGCTCCTGATAAAGACATAACTAAGACTGGGAACTTTACAAAGAAAAAGGTTTAGTGGACTCATAGTTCCACGTGGCTGAAGAGGCCTCACAATCATGGAGGAAGGTGAGAGGCACATCTTACATGGCAGCAGGCAAGACAGAAGGAGATCCAATTGGATGGGGTTTCCCCTTATAAAACCATCAAATCTCGTGAGACTTATTTACTAACACGATAACAGAATGAGGGAAATCCCCCAAGATTCAATTATCTCTCACCCATCTCTCCCACAACCTGTGGGAATTATGGGAGCTACAGTTCAAGATGAGATTTGGGTGGGGACACAGTCAAACTTTATCAGTCCTGAAGGCTTAGAGTACAGGTATGTCCTCTGAATGTACTAGCACATAGACTTGATCGTGTACTCATGGGCTGTGGTATCTACTCATATCTGTATCCTTCCAGTGTCATGATCCGATTTAAGTGATTTTAACTTGTTTATATTTGTTCCCTTTCTCTGTTCCTTTCTTCTTAGATGCAGGGTATGTAGGTGGTGGCTAGTTTTAACAGTTTTCAGGTCATAGTTTAGAGAATACCCAAAAGCAACAACCAGAGGAGGAATAAAACCACTATGAGAATCTGGACTTGAAGAAGATGGCATTAATTGTTGCAATTTTTGTTAACAACATTTGGAGACAAACAAATGCAAAATTTTACTCATATAAGTGATAGTTGCATTGTTTTAGCTACATGCATTTTGTTGTAATTGTTATTGTTTGGAAGTCTGAGGTTGGAAGAGGGAGTGTTTTGAACTGGAACAGGTGAAGCATTGACTCATATTTCCTAATATCTTATGAGCTTTACATATATTAATTTTAAGGATGACATGGTATTTGCATTTATTTTATAAATAGATATAACAACTTTAGACATTTCAAATTAATTTTTCACTTTGTCAAAACTACACATATACACATGCATGCACACACACACATACATATATACAGCTAACAAAAAACTCACTCAAGAATGTCATAAAGTATAGCAAAACTAAGATATGCTGAACAATAAAATCAGCTAAACCTTTGTTTACATTGGAATTTAAATTGCATATTTTCGAGTATATCCAAACTTGAAAACAGAGAAAATTGTAAATTATGCCAAAATAACCACATTTTAAAAATTTTTGGAATTTTTAATAAATGAATCTCACTAAATGAGAAATATAGTTAATTAAAATTTTATGTAAAGAGGGCCTAGTTTGTATCCTCTCCAACTTTATTGATAGAAATCTTGAACTTTATTTTTGCTTAAATAAAATATTCATTCATAGTATTTTCAACTTTTAGAAAGATTGGAGGTGGCAACTGTCTTTTAATATGTTGAAAGAGGAAAACTGGTTATTTAAATACAATTTTTATCTACCAGAAATGTATAATTTTTTCTATTCACAGCCAAATGTCATTTCAAAATCATTTTAATTTCTTGTCAGAAAGCCACCGGACCGACTACAGCACTTTAGCCAAGTGGTAGAAAAATATTGCTTATAACAGGTGCACTATATCCTCTAACCATCCTGTGATAGGCCAAATCATTTTCTGCAAAGTTAACACCATATTAGAAAGAGAATAATAGCCACAAGCAGTATCACATTACATTTTCTGATTATAAAATATATTAATGTAGAAAATTCCCAAAGTTGAGATAATTTTAACAAGAAAATAATACACTTTATTATACTATTCATAGTTAATTTATGACACTCTAATAAAGTAGACTTCTGGTTACATGTAAATATAAATATATATGTACACATTTTTTAGATAATATATACAATTTCGAGGATTATATTTGATGTGTATAAATGTATATAAAATTTTTGCATTATAGCGTTTATCCTTCCTGTTTTAAAGACTATGATCTATAATATGTACCTCACACTTCATGTGGATACACTATAGTTTTCTGATTGAACATTTTATTGCTTATCTGTATTATGACAAATAATATAGGATAAAGATCCTGTTATATTATTTTCTTTCTTTTTTCTTTTTTTTATTTTTAAGATAAGATTCAAATGCTCAGAAAAGATATGAACAATTTTACATTTTTGATACTGAGTATTGTATTTCTTATCTGAAAGGTTCTAGTAGTTTACATTTCTAAGAGCAGGGTATTATATTTCCAGTTTCAGCACAACTACACCAAAACTACAATTTTTCTTTTTAATTAAAAAAAATACAAGCTATGTTTAATTTATATGTTTGTATAATAGTAATTTTAAAATCAAAGTTTAGCAGTTTTCACTTTTCCCTTATGAATTGCCTTTCACAATCTCTCTCTGGAGTTTCATAATTTTCTTATTAATGTGTAATAACAGTTCTTTATATATTAAATATACTAAGTATATATAACACACAATTTAGATTTTTAATTTCTTAAAATATTTGTGTTACATCTTAAAGAGAACATTTTAAAGTTTGAACTAGATTTACTTATCAATTTTTATTTATTTATTTTCTTACCCATTAAGCTAAGAAAGTTAGATAAAAAATTAATCATATGTATCTCTACTTTCTTATGGTTTTACCTTCTACTCTTAAGTATTTTATCCATCTGGACTATATTTTGGTGCTCAGATAATTTATAATTACTCCAGCTCCATGTATTGATGAATCCTTCTTTACAAATATTATTTTTAAGTATAAATAAAGAATATTTTAAGGCTTTCTGGCCTGTTCCAATACTTTGTCTATTTGTTCAGAAACATCACATCATTTAGTTATTTTTTCCTCTATAAAAATATGTGACTGTCTAAAAGAAACATAAATCTCCTTTTTAGTTTTTCAGAATTGTCTTGTGCCCTCTATCCATGTATTTTCTCAGATAATTTGCAAAAGTCCTTTGTCCAAGTTCACATTTTTACTGAATGGTCCATTCTATTGAATTCTATTGAAATCCCATTGAAATGTTTCTGCAAATAGTCAAGCTCACTTTGATGAGTTTATAATATTTTGTAGCTTTTTAGTCATTCACCTTTCAAATTTAGCACATACTATGTATATATAAAGTATTATATGTACATAGCTTTACACTGTGTATATGTATATATATGTGTGTGCATATATTTTTAGATTACATATAAGAATATGTGTATGTGTGTATAAAATAAATATATGTAAAAGAATATATATGTGTGTATGTGTGTAACTATCTATCTTCTTCCCATTCTTGCATTAAAATATTTTTAGCATCTATGGATGTAAAATTTTATAACTATCCATTTTGTGGACAGTAATGAAGTTTTTCTCTAATAACATACTGAGATTTTGCATTTAATTCATTCTAAAGTATGCAGTTGGATTTAATTTTATTTGCATATTTAAGATTCTTTAATTTTTATAAAAGACTATCTCTAGTTTTGTTTTTGTTTCAAGCTCTCAAACCTACTTTATAATGATGAAAATATTTTCTACATCTTTCTATCTTTTTATACTCTAGATGAATTTACATATTATACGAAGTATCTTTCACACCAATTTTTGTTTGTTTGTTTTAACTCACTGAAAAAATCTGGTTCCTGCATTATTTCCAGTAGTAATTTTGTTATACCTTTTTTCTCTCTCTCTCTCTGTTTTCTATGCTTGTTGGTTAACTCATCTTTTGGGTAATTTTTAAAATTTTTACTTAATAGGAAATCTTTCTTTTGACCTTGTACAAATATTTTGAAACATATTTTGTTGTGTGTGTATGTTTTAAATTTATTCTATTTTGTAATATTCTCTGATATGTTTAACTTCACTTGTTTCTCAATGATTTAATGATTCAAATACAAAAATAAAACAAAACAAAAGTCCACTAATTTACTAAGAGTGTCCCTCAAAAGCATATTTCTACAAAACCTCATCACAGTATTTCAGATTAGACTCCATAGAATATTAGGTTTACACCACTTGCTATGGCTGCTTTTGATTTTTTAAACACACACTTTTGCTTTTCTTTCAATTTATTTTGGAAAGACAACTTTGCTTCTTATGTGCCTTTCATAACATGCTATTGTCTTTTTAAAAATTGTCTTAAATCACTCACAAAGGAAATTTCACTCTTTGGAATGACATTATTTCACTTTTAAAGTAATAGCGGTATATAGATTTTCATTTGGAAGTTTGTGGTATTTACAAAGAAATAGATTAGGAGACCAATAACAACTACAAAATCTTTGCTAACTGCCATCTAAATAAGGAAAGCAAGGACAAAACACAATTGACCCATTCCTGATTAAAGCAAAAATGTGAGAACAAAAAGTCTATTTTAAGGCAACCAAAGAACATGGAAAGTGAATTCTATGATTCACCTGCCAAAGGTGAATACCCTTGTTTCTGAAGACAAGCCAGCTGAGAGATCATAAATGCTTTGTAGTTTCTTTCTACAAGCATTAGAACAAAAAAACTAATGATTAACAAAAAAGCACACTGAGCTTTTACATTTACTTGAGTCAACATTTGCCAATTTCTGCTGTTGAGTATTTTCTTACCAATAAAATAGTACCATTGTTGCATAAATTGCTTATTCTGCTTACCATGGAAATTTTCTATTAATCTGTAAACATGATAAAAATATATTATAAAATAGTTTTTAGGAGTCTGTTTTTTAAAAGGTTTTCCCAAGTTTTGTATCATGAACTCTTGCAACCCTATTCTACAGTTTTACAAAGAAATGTTTTATTCATATACAATCCTCATATTCTCCTGTTTGGTAAGAACTTGTTTCACATGCACTCTTGAGTGAAACCGATTTCAAAAAAAAGTCAATGTTGGATGACTTTTTAGATGTTTGAATAATATCCCAATGTGAATAACAGTCTATATTCTACTGCATGAACTTTTTATGTTTATTCTAGATTTTAGATTATAATTATTGTGTGGATTATATTAAACTAGAAAAAAAGGAGACAGGACAGGGTAAGTCAATGAATATTTCTGTTCTACTTTAGAGGGCTTTTAATTAATCATAGAAACTTACTGAAAATCCTCCATCGTTTTCCAATATTTTGAGTACCAAAGAACCTGACATCTTGACACTTGTGAGTTTAAAAGAAAATATCAAAGAGAACTTTATTTGGTTGTTTTCCTGCACTTAACAAATGAAAGAAACTGGGAAAGTGAAAAAAATGAAAGTAAACTAAACACTCTATTTATTCTTCCTTCATATTATAATAAATTAAATGTCAAACTTTCTCTCTTATGCATTTAGGAACATATCATGCCACATACTTATATCATTTATCATCAACCTGAGACAGTTTTGAGAGTGAAAAAGAATACTTCAATAATTATTCTAGGAAAACGGGCATAAAACAGGACTCTATGAGGCAAACTAGAAAGCATAACTAAAATACTATAATGGCTTGTCTTTAAAGCATTAATTTACTTATATTTTCATGAAATATTAAAATATAATTTTTCTTCTAGTAGTTTCATATCTTAGATTTGTCTTTAATTCATTCTGGTTTGATTTTTGTATATGAAGAAAGATAGGGACCTTGTTTTATTCTTCTCCAGGTGGATATCCAGTTTCCCAGCACCAATTATTGAAGACACTGTCCTTTCCCTAATGTACATTTTTGGTGCCTTTAACACAAATGAGTTGACTGTAAATGCAGGGATTTATTTCTGGGTTCTCTATTCTGTTCCATTGGTCTATGTGTCTGTTTCTATGCCAATACCACGCTGCCTTGGTTACTATAGGCTTGTAGTGTAACTTGAATACAGGCAATGTGAATACTCTAGCTTTATTCTTTTTCTTGATTTTTAATTTTTGTGGGTATATATTGGGTGTATATATTTATAAGGTAAATGAGATATTTTAATACAGGCATGCATTGCATAATATAAAGTCATGTAAAATAGGGTATCCTTCCAATTAAGAATTTATTCTTTGGGTTATAAACAATCCAATTATATTCTTTTAGTTATTTTAGAATGTATAGTTAAATTATTATTGACTACAGCCACCCTTTTGGGATATCAAATAATACTAGGTCCTACTGATTTTTTTTTTTTTTTCTGTACCAATTAACAATCCCCATCTCCTTCCCACTTTCCCATTACCCTTCCCAGCCTCCGGTAACCATTCTTCTATGTTCACGAATTCAATTGTTTTGATTTTTGAATCCCACAAGTGAGAACTTTCACCTCTCTGTGGCTAGCTCATTTCATTTAACACAACGACCTCCAGTTCTGATGGCGGTGGTGGCCCATCTTGGAGTGGCTGCTGCGAGGACTCCAGTTGCAGTGGCGGAGGCACCACCTGGGCTGCACCCTCTGCAGACCAGCAGGGGCTGGGAACAGGTGATCCCAGTGGGAGCCCCCACACTCTACTGAGTGGGTCAGGAGAACATGCTCTTGGGCACAGCTGTAAGTGCCAAGCCACACCTCTGGCCCCAGGCATTCCTGTACTCTCGGGGGCCTGAGAAGCCTCTTACCCCTGCAGGCTCATAAGTGCATGCTCCTGCTGTCTGACTTCTCTCCACTCCCAGCACCCAAACAGGTGTGAAACAAAGTTGTGGCCCCAAACAGGTGTGGAGCAAAGTTGTGGTCGAGCCTGGGTGCTGCTGTGACATAGCCAAGTTTAAGTGCACTCAGGGCAGTGCTGAAACACTAGCCCCCTACCGCCCTGGTCCCCTCTGAACTTTGGGTGCCAAGGAGTGGGGAAGGGAGGTAAGGGGTGCTGGGGGCAGTTTGGCATGTACTTGAGGGTACCCTTTGGTGCAGACAGCCTGGGCACCATGGATGGCATGTGGTTGTTGGAGGGAGGCAGAAAGATTCCTAGGCAGGAAGGAGTGGGTCCCCAGTGAAACCCAACCTTTAATCCTGGGATGGTCTGAAGCTTGGAGGCTAGCCTGCCAGTTTTGTGTGGAGTAGGGACTGGAGCCAGAACTTCACTGATGCCTTTAGGCCAATCAGATGGTGCTTTTTCCAGGCCTGCCTATGGCTGCCCATGAACCAATCAGCACACACTTCCTCCATTCTGAACACATAAAGAGCCCACACTCAGCCAGATTTAGACACTCTTTGGGATGACCTGCCTGAGGAAAGGAGCTATCCACTTCAGGTCTCCTGAGAACTGTTCTGTTGCTCAATAAAGCACCTCTCCACCTTGCTGACCTTCCAGTTGTCTGCATAACCTCATTCTTCCTGGACATGGGACAACTTGAGACCTGCTGAATGGTGGGAGTGAAAGGAGCCGTAACATGTACCTGGACAGCTCACTGAGCTGCAAGCAGTGACATACTCCCAGACTGCGGCAGTGAAGAATGGCAACCCTTCCATGGGCCCAGACTTCAGAGTTCCCTGAGCAAGAGCTGCTATAATACGGTAAGCCTCCTGCCCTCCACTGGTGCCAGGTGGCTACCCACACGATGAGAAGCAGTGACAGGGCCAGGCCAGCCCAGGAGCCACGGGCTGGAGTTGGGTGGTGGGACTGAAAGAGCCGTAACACAAATGGGCTGAAACACACCCCCCTGAAACATGCCCTCCAGCTCACTGTGCTGCAGGCAGCAAGAAGGAGAGAAGAGCTGTAGCCCTTCTTGGGGTCCAGACCTTGGGGCTTCCCAATCCTGGGCTGTGACATACTGTAACACTGTCTTTGGGGGTCGACCATCCTGGAGTCTTGAGCTTGGGGGCATAAGCAAACCCAAGCAGAGGTGCCGCCAGGCATAGAAGTTTCTGGCTGGTAAAGCCATATCCTAAGGATTCTGTGACTGTTCCATTCACGTTATCACAAGACAGGATCTCATTCTTTTTTATGGCTGAATAATAATCCATTGTGTATATGTAACACATTTACTTTATCCATTATCTGTTGGTGGACTCAGCTTGCTTCCAAATCTTGGCTGTTGTGAGTTGTGCTGCAAAAAACATGTGAGTGTAGGTATCTTTTTAATGTACTGTTTTCCTTCATTTTGGGGATATATATATATGCAGCAGTGGGATTGTTGGATCACATGGTGGCTCTACTTTTAAGTTTTTGAGGAAAATTCACACTGATCTCCATAATGGTTTTAATAATTTGTATTCTCATTCTCACCAACAGTGTACAAGGATTCTCATTTTTCCATTTGCCCATTTTGCTTTGGTTGCCTGTGCTTATGGGATATTACTGAAGAAATCTTTGCCCAGTACAATGCACTGAAGTTTCCCCAAAGTTTTCTTGTAGTGGTTTCATAGCTTGAGGTCTTAGATTTATGTCTTTAACCCATTTTGATTTTATTGTTGTATATTGTGAGAGATAGATATTTAGTTTCATTTTTCTCCACATGGACATACAGTTTTCCCAGGATCATTTACTGAGATTATCTTTTACCCATTATACATTGTTGGCACCTGAGTCAAAAATTAGTTGTCAGGGTACAGATTTGTTTCTGGGTTCTCTATTTTGTTCCATTGGTCTATGTGTCTGTTTTTATGTCACTACCATGCTGCTTTGGTTACTATAGCTCTGTAGTATAATTTGAAGTAAGGTAATGTGATTGTTCCAGTTTCATTCTCTTTCTGCAGGATAGCTTTTGATACTCTGAGTCTTTTGTGGTTCCATGTAAATTTTAGGATTATTTTTTCTATTTCAGTGAAGAATGTCATTGGTATTTTGATAGGGATTGCATTGAGTTTGTAGATTGCTTTGGGTACCATGGACATTTTAACAATATTGATTCTTCCAATTCATGAACATAAAATATATTTCCAATCTTCTGTATTGTCTTGTTTATTTCATCATTGTTTTATGGTTTTAGTTGTAGACATCTTTCAATTTTTGGTTAATTCCTAGGTATTTAACTTTATATATGACTATTGTAAATGGCATTACTTTTCAATTTCTTTTTCAGATTGCTCAATGTTGATATATAGAAAAGAAACTAATTTTTGTGTGTTGATTTTGTATCTGGCAACATTACAGAATTTGTTTATCAGTTCCAATAGCTTTCTTGTGGAGTCTTTAGGTTTTTCTCAATATAGATTGTTTCATCTGCAAACAAGGATAATTTTATTTCTTCCTGTTCAATTTGGATGCCCTGTCCTTCTTTTGTCAGTTTGCTCCAGCTAAGTCTTCCACTATTCTGTTGAATGAGTTTTGAATGTGGGCATCTTTGTTGTGTTTTGAATCCTAAAGGAAAGGCTATCAGTGTTCTCCTTCAGAATGCTACTACCTGTGGGTCTGTCTTATGTGGCATTTTTTTGTTATGGTATATTCCTTCTACACTTATTTTTTAAGGGTTTGTATCATGAAGAAATGCTGAATTTTACCAAGTGCTTTTTCAGCATCAACTGAAATGATCATGTGGTTTTTGTCCTTTTTTGTTCATATGATATATCACACTGATAGATTTGCATATATTGAACCATTCTGGCATCCCTGGGATAAATCACCCTTGGATATGATAAATAATCTTTTTAATGTATTGTTGAATTTGTTTTGCTAGTATTTTTAAAGTCCTTTTGCATTAGTGTGCATCAGAGATATCGGCCTATAGTTTTCTTTTTCTTTTTTTCTTTTTTTTTTTAAATGTGTTTTGTCTAGTTTTGGTATCATGGTAATACTGGCCTTGTAGAATGAGTTTCCAAGTATTCCTTCCTTCTCTATTTTTTTGGAAATAGTCTGAGTAGGACTGGCATTAGTTCTTTAAATGTTTGGTAGAATTCAGTAGTGAAGCTATTGGGTCCTGACCTTTTTATTTCCTGGGAGAAATTTTATCACAGAATAAATCTCATTACTTGTTATTGGTCTGTTCAGGTTTTGGATTTGTTTAATCTTGGTTGGTTGTATGTTTCCATGAATTTAACTATTTCCTCTAGGCTTTTCAATTTACTGGTATATAGTTACTCATAGTAGCCAATAATGATCCTTTGAATTTCTCAGAATCAGTTGTAATGTCTCATTTTTAAACTCTGATTTTATTTACTTGGGTCTTTTCACTTTTTTTTATTACTCTAGATAAAGATTTGTCAGTTTTGATTATTTTTTCAGAAAATAAACTTCTTGTTTTGTTGATCTTTTATAGTGTTTTCTTCACTTCATTTCCATGTATTTCTGCTCTGGTCTTTATTGTCTCCTTTCTTTTACTAATTTTGGGTTTGGATTGCTCTTGCGTTTTTAGTTTCTTAAGATGCATGATTAGATTATTGGAAGTTTTTGTTCTTTTTTATTTGGGCACTTATAAATTTGCCTCTTAGGACTTTTCCCCCGTATCCCATAGGTTTGGAAATGATATGTTTGCATTATAATTTGTTTCAATAAATTTTAAAATTTTCTTAATTTTTTTGTTGACCCACTTGTCATTCACAAACATATTAATTTTCATGTGTTTGTATAGTTTCCCAAATTCCTCTTGTTGTTGATTTCTAGTTTTATTCCATTGTGGTCAAAGAAGATGCTTGATATTATTTCAATTTTTTGAAAGTTTTAAGATTTGTTTTTTGACTGAACATATGGTCTATCCTTGAGAGTGATCCATGTGCTGATGAAAAGAATCTGTAAGTCTGTATATATCTATAAAGTCCATTTCTTTTATAGTGCAGATTAAGTCTGATATTTCTTTGTTGATTTTCTGTCTGGAAAATCTGTCCAATTCTGAAAGTGGGGTGTTGAAGGCTCCAACTATTATTGTATTGATATTGTAAAAGGAAAATATCTTGGGGCCCTAAAATCACTAAGCTAAAGGGAAAAGTCAAGCTGGGAACTGCTTAGGGCAAATCTGCCTCCCATTCTATTCAAAGTCTCCCCTTTGTTCACTGAGATAAATGCATATCTGGCTGCCTTTGGAGAGGCTAATCAGAAACTCAAAAGAATGCAACCATTTTTCTCTGTTCTACCTACAACCTGTAAGCCCCTCTCCCTGCTTCTAGTTGTCCTGCCTTTCCAGACTGAACCACTGTTCATCTTACATATGTTGATTGATGTATCATGTCTTCCTAAAATGTATAAAACTAAGCTCTGTTCTGAACACGTTGGGCACATGTCATCAGGACCTCTTGAGGCTGTGTCATGGGCGTGTGTTTCCTCAACCTTGGAAAAATAAATTTTCTAAATTAATTGCAACCTGTCTCAGATTCTTGGGCTCATAAGATTTATCTCCCTTTAACTCTACTAATAATATATTTATCTGAGTGCTCCAGTGTTGGGTGCATATATAGTAATAATTTTTGTATCCTCTTGCTCAATTGACCCCTTTATCACTAAATGGTGAATTTCTTTGTCTCTTCTTACAAATTTGTCTTGAAATTTATTTTGTCTGATATGAATATAGCTACTCTTGCTTTTTTTTGTTTCCATTGGCATGAACTATCTTTTTACATCCCTTTAATTTTATTCTATGTGTATCTTTCTAGGTGCAATGTGTTTTTGTAAGCAATAAATCATTGGGTCTTTTTTTTTTTTTTAATCCACTCTATGTCTTTTGATTGGAGAATTCAGTCCAGTTAAACTCAGTGTTATTACTGATAAGTAAGGACTTACTCCTGCCATTCTGTTACTTGTTTTCTGGTTGTTTTGTGGCCTTTTTTTCTTTCCTTCCTCCATGTCTTCCTTTAAGAAAACGTAATTTTTCTCTCATGGCATGATTTAATTTCTTCACTTCTATTTTTTATATCCATGGTATATTTTTTGATTTGTGGCTATCATTAGGCTTGCAAATAATATCTTATGATCCATTATTTTAAACTGATAATTTAACACTGATTGCATAAACAAATACACGAAAATAATACTAATAAGAGCTCCACACTTTAACTTTGTCCCCCCTTTTTAATTTTTGTTGTTTTTCTTTAGCCTTATTGTACTGTGTCTAAAAACATTGTTGTAGTTATTATTTTTATGGATTTATCATTTAGTCTTTCTGCCTAAGAGTAGTTTACATATAACAATTATAATGTTATAATATTATATGGTTTTCTGTGTGCTTACTACTACCAGTGAGTTTTGTAGCTTCTGATGATTTCTTCTTACTCATTAGCAACCTTTTCTTTCATACTGAAGAACTCCCATTAACATTTAGTTTAGTACAGGTCTCGTGTTAATGAAAGCCATCAACTTTTGTTTTCTGGGAAAGTTTTTATTTCTCCTTTATGTTTGAAGGATATTTTCATCAGATACGCTATTCTAGGGTAAACATTGTTTCCTTTCAGCACTTTATGTCATGCCACTCTCTCCTGGTCTGTAAGGTTGCCACTGAAAAGTCTGCTGCCAGACATACTGGAGCTCCATTGCAGGTTGTTTCTTTTTTCTTGCTACTTTTAGGATCCTTTCTTTATCCTTGATCTTCAGGAGTTTGATTATTAAACCCCATCAGATAGCCTTCTTTTGGTTAAATCTGCTTGATGTTCTATAACCTTCTTGTACTTGGATATTGATATCTTTGTCTAGGTTTGGGAGGTTCTTTGTTATTATCCCTTTAAATAAACTTTCTACACCAATCTCTTTCTCTACCTCCTCTTAAAGGCCAGTAACTCTTAGATTTGCCTTTTTGAGGCTATTTTCTAGATCTCAGATGTGTATCTTATTATTGTTTTCTTTTATATCCCTTATCTGTGTATTTTCAAATACCCTGTCTTCAAGTTCACTAACTCTTTATTCTGTTTGATCAACTGTTATTAAAGAACTTTCATGCATTCTTCAGTATGCCAATTGCATTTTAAACACTAGAATTTCTGCTTGATTTCGTAAAATTATTCCAATCTCTTTGTTACACTTATCTGATAAAATCTTGAATTTCTTCTCTGTGTTATCTTTAATTTCTTCACGTTTCCCCAAGACATCTGTTTTTACTTCTCTGTCTGAAAAGTCACATATCTCTCTTTCCTTCAGATTGGTCCCTTGTGCCTTATTTAGTTCATTTGGTGAGGTCATGTTTTCCTGGATGATCCTGATGCTTGTGGATGCGCATATGTCCAGGCATTGAAGAGTTAGGTATTTATTGTAGTCTTCACAAACTGGGCTGTTTTGTGTCTTTTCTTCTTGAGGCTTCCCAGGTATTCAAAGGGACTTGGGCCCCAAGTTCAGTAACACTGTGGCTTTTGCAGACTCATGGAGGAACAGCCTTCTTGGTGTTGGATAAGATCCAGAAGAATTCTCTTGATTACTAGGTAGAAATTCTTTTTCTTTTCCATTACTTTCTCCCAAACAAACAGTCTCTCTTTCTGGGCTGAGCTGCCTGCAACTGGTGGTGTCATGATGCAAGCACCCCTGTGGCCATCACCAATGATTCAGCTGATTCAGAACTGAAGCCACCACAGCACTAGTTCTCACACAAGGCTCCCTGTAACCACTACCTCCCTACTACACATGTTCACTCAAGGCCCTAGGGCTCTATGATTAGCAGGTAATGAAGCCAACTATGTTTGTGCTCTTCCCTTCAGGGGAGCAAGCTTCCTCTGGCCCCAGGCAAGTTCAGAGATGATGCCTGGCAGCCAGGGATTAATATCAAAAACCTTAGAAATTTACCTGATATTCTATGCTACTGTGGCTAAACTGGCATCCAAACCACAATACAAGGTCCTTCCTGACCTTCCCTTCCCTTTCCACAGGCACAGGAACCTCCCCCTGTGGCCACCACCACCACCAGCCCACAGGAGCTTCTGTCATGACACTGCCGAAGTTCTTCAGCCAGTTTGTGGTGAATGCCACCAGGCTTATGATTCACCCTTTGGGGCAGTGAAATCCCCTCTGGCCCAGGGCAGGTCCAGAAATACTCTCCAAGAGCCTACGGCTGGACTCAGGGACACCAAGAGCCTGCCTGTTGCTCTACCCCACTGTGGCCTAGCTGGTACCTCAGGTTCAAGACAAAGTCCCCTTTACCTCTGCTTTTCTCAAACAGAAGGAGTCCTTCACAATCACTACAGCTGGGAATGTGATGGGTCATACCTGAAATAAGCATAGCTCAGAGCCCAAGGTCCATGGTGTACTACCTGGATATTGCTGCTGGTTATTCACGGTCCAAGGGTTCTTTAGTCAGCAGGTGATGAATCCTGCCAGAACTATTCATAGTTCCTGTCCTTCAAGGTAGCAGATTCCGTTTTGGCTTTTGGTCTATGGTGTGTCCAGAAACGCTGTCCATGAGCTAAACCCTGGAATGGGGGCCTCATGACCCTGCCCAGTGCCCTTATCCTACTGTGTCTGAGCTAGTATCAAAGATACATACAAAGTCCTCTTTACTGTTCACTCTCCTCTCCTTAAACAGAAGGAAGAAGTCTGCACTGCATGCAGTAGGGGGTGAAATGGCACAAGCACTCCCTTAACCATGTCAGCTCGTTATCTCCCTACGTCACATGCCAGCCTAGTTCACTGGCTCTGAGCCCAGTCCAGAACTAAAAGTTGCCTAGGAATTACAGTCCTAGTGTTCCATACTGCCTTTCAAGTTTACATAGGACCTAAGAGCACTATGGCGTGCAGTGGCAAGCTTTGCTGAGAAACTCAAGTTTTGACCACTGGGATGGATGGACACTTCCCTTCTGGCAAGGTCTGGTCCTAATGCTCCCCCCGTGTGTGATCACAGGCTGAACCCAGAGCACCTTTCTTTTCTGCTATGACAAGGAAGCACTAAGTTCAACGTCAAGTCTCCCAGTTGCTATGCTTTCCCTCTCCTAAGTGCACAAACTCTCCATGCCACATGGCTGCTGCCAGGAGATGGGGAAGTAGTGGCAATTGAAAACTGTCTACCCTATCCTAAATACCTCTTTTAGAGATTTTCATTTAAAACTAGATACTGTGATTTTTTACCTGATTTTTGGTTATGGCAATGGTGCTTTTCTATGTGCAGAGAGTTGTTAAAATCTGGTGTTCCTGCAGGGTGATAAATGACGTAGGCTTCCATTCCACCATCCCGCTGAACCCTCCCAGCTTTATTCTTTTTGCTTAAGACTGTTTTGGCTATTCTGCGTCTTTTTTGGTTTCATGTAAATTTTAAGATGATTATTTTCTATTTCTGTGAAGAATGTAATTGGTATTTTGATAGGCATTGCATTGAATACATAGATTGCTTTAGGAAATATAAACATTTTAACAATATTCATTCTTCCAATCCATGATCACGGGATGTCTTTCCAATTGTGTATCCTTTTCAAGTTCTTTCATCAATATTTTATAGTTTTCATTGTATAGATTTTTTTTTTTTTTTTTTTTTTACTTTTTTGGTTCAGTTTATTCTTTGGTATTTTATTTTATTTGTAACTATTGTAAATGGGATTGCTTTCTTGATTTCTTTTTCAGATTGTTCACTGTTGGCATATAGAAATACTACTAATTTTGTATGTTTTTTTATTCTGCAACATTACTGAACTTGTTTATCACTTCTTTTTTTTTTTTTTGCAGAGTCTTTAGGTTTTTCTAAATATAAGATTATGTCATGGACAGACAAGAATAATTTGACTTGTTCCTTTCCAATTTGAATGTATTTTATTTATTTCTTTTGTCTAATTGTTCTAGTTAGGATTTCCAATACTATGTTGAACAAAAGTGGTAGAAGTGTGTGTCTCTGTCTTAGAGGAAAGCCTCTCTGACCGTTTTACCCAAAGAAGTATGACACTAGCTGTGGGTTTGTTGTGTATGGCTTTTATCGTGTTGGTGTATGTTCATTTTCCACTCTGTTTTTTGAGAGTTTTTATGACAAAGGGATGTTGAATTTTATAAAAATAGATTTTCCAATATCTATTAAAATGATCATATGGACTTTGTCCTTTAATCTCTTGGTGAAACTACTAAAGGAAAACATTAGAGAAGCACTTTGGAAAAATGATCTAGGAAACAATTTCTTGAATAAGATGTCAAAAGCACAGGCAACAGAAGCAAAAATAGAAGTATGGAATCGCATCAAGTTAAAAAGTTTCTGCAGAAAAAGACAACAATCAGCAAACTGAACAGAGACAACTATGGAATGAGATAAAATATTTACCAACTACCCAATTGACAATGGATTAAAAGTCAAAATATATACAGAGGTCAAACAACTCAACATGGAAAAACAATCTGATTTTTAAAGTGGGCAAAATATATGAATAGACATTTCTCAAAAGAAGACATACAAATGACAAACAAGCATATGAAAAGGTGCTCAACATCACTGGTCATCAGAGAAATGCAAATCAAAACTACAAATGAGATATCATCCCATCCTAGTTATAATGGCTTTTATCCAAAAAACAGTCAAGGGGACAGGGAAGATGCTGCATCTAGTGTTATGGTGGCTATGCCTTGACCTACGCAGCCTCTTGGAGCAGGCAGATGTCCTGAGCCCTGTGGGTCCTCCAGAGCAGAGCTGGCCATATGAAGTGCTGCGCAGGCAGAACCTGGTGTTGATAGGAAGCATTTTTAGCATCCTCCTTATAACAGTTATCCTTATGGCATTTTGGGTCTATAAGCCCATTTAGCATCAGTAACAGCCAAGTAAGTAAGTTCTTCCATAAGCATTTGGGAATAGGTTAAGTTCTATTGCATAAGTGCCAGTGGAGAAGCTGGGTAAAGAGCTTTCCTACTCGGAAATGCCCTTTGGTCTGAACAGTTGCTAAATGCTAAACCCTAAATTATCTAGGAAAAAAACAATCCACTAGCAATTAATTTTCCTAACACTGTAATATAAATATTAGGTTGGTGCAAAAGTAATTGCACTTTTTGCCATTAAAAACAATGACAGAAACACAATTACTTTTGCATCACCTTAATAATTTACCACTGAGTCTGCTTCTTGGTGTTTCTTTTCTAACTGTACTTGTTAAAAGTAAGACCTGAAGTTGCCAAAGTTCAGTGTTAAAGATGGAGTGCTTACAAGAAAGAAAATATGGTTAGCTTGTGAGTATCTGTAAGAATCACACTGGAAAGAACTAATCATTAATGCTTGAAAATACTAATAAAAAGGAGACTTGCAATGTAGACATTCTCTATTTGAGCCATTTGGTCATCACAAATGGGTGTGTGTGTGTGTGTGTGTGTGTGTGTGTTTATTCCATCTGGGTTGGCCTAGAATGCTCTGATTGAAAAGTGGTGTCAGCTGTGGGGAACTTGGGCCATCAACCAATCCTCATCTGTATCTGTCCTACACTCAGGTCTCTCCCTGAAGTCAGGGTCACATCAGGTAGATGACCTATTACTATGTGCACCCTTGGCTTGGAAGACTGTAGGTATGCATTGGAAATGATACTAGTCGGCCCATCATAAAAAGGGCTCCAACCTGCTCAGACACATTAATCTCTTTATGCTGCACTTAAGTGTTTCCAGCCCATGGTCTGCAACCTGAGGCAGATTTTCTCATATTTGGAATGTAAGAGAGGGCCAGCAGGATCTCCTTTCAGCCCTACGTTGGGAGGGCCCAACCAACAGAAGTACATGTTCTCTGTATGGGTCAGTGTGTGTTGACACAAATTTCATCTCAGCTTTGAAAATACTGCTATTAGTTTGTATCCTTGGTGATCTGGATTTTTCCCCCTATTGAAATGATACTTTCATACTTAAAGTGGTTATCGACATTTATTTTAACATGCTAGATTCAATTTTACGTGTTATTAAATTGAAGTGCTTCTCTTGTGCTTCATTCAAGCACTGAGATTTATTTATCAGGTATTCAATGTGAAATAATTGATGTAGGATACTGGAACTGTTTGACTTAAGAATTCTGTAATCTTGTAACAGTAAACCATTAATGTTACCATTGAAATATTTACTGTTCTGTGTTTTTGTGCAAAATGTCAATTAAAACTAAAGTAAAATCCTAAAGGGAAAGAAAAGGCAATAATGGATGCTGATGAAGATGTAGAAAAAAAGGAACCTTCATGCCCTGTTGGTGGGAATGTAAATTAATAAAGTCACTATGGAGAACAGCAGGTAATTTTTTTAAAAGGAACTACAAATAGGACTACCATATGATCAACCACTGGGTATGTATCCAAAAGAAAGAAAATCAGTATTATCGAAGAGATGTCTGCACTCCCAAATATATTGCAGCACTATTAACAGTAGGCCAAGATAACAGAATCAACATAAGTGTCCATCACTAGATGAATGGATAAAGAAAATGTAGTACATACACACAATAGATTATTATCCAACCATAAAACAGAATGAAATCCTGTCATTCATGGCAACATGAATGAACCTGGAGGACATTATGTTAAGTGAAATAAACCATGCACAGATAGACAAATATCACACATTCTCTCTCCCATATGGGATCTAAAATGTAATTTAATTCACGGAAATAGAAAGTAGAATGATGGTTACCAGAGGCTGGGAAGAGTAATGGGGAGGGGAGGAAAGGGGCATGGTTAATGGGTACAAAAATATAGTTAGATGGAAGAAATAAGATCTAGTGTTTAGTAGCACATGAGGTGAAGTTATTGTTAACTTACTGTATATTTTGAAATAACTAAAAGAGTGGAATTAGAATGTTCCTAATAAAAATGATAAATATTTAAGGTGATAAATATCCCAATTTTCCTGATTTTTATCATTACATATTATATACTTGGGTCAAAATATTACATGTGCCCTATAAATATGTCTAAGTATTATGTATTCGTAGTAATTGAAAGTTGTAAAAAGAGTTTTGAGTTATGCTCTAATTTATGCAATATATCTGGTCTTGTGAAAATTGAATGTAATTTTTAAATTAGATAGATGTAGAAATATCATAAATTTATGTTTTATTTTTATTGATACATAATAATTGTATATATTTATGGGATACATGTGATGTTTTAATATATACATACAATGTGTAATGACCAAATCAGCATAATTGAGATACCTATCACCTCAAACATTTGTCATTTAATTCTGCTGAAAATATCATCTTCAACTGGTAGAAACATTAAATATATTAGCTTGAAGTGTTAATAAACATTCCCTTCTTTAATGAGATTTAAATAAGAAGTTACACAAAAATAAGACATTTTTAAAACTTTTCAGAATACGCTTTTGTAGTCAGGCCTGAAGTAGCCGTTATGAAAACTGTAATTTTTAATGTTGAGTTTTCATAAAGTTGTGCACATCTACAGTGCATTTTTTAAACAGACTTTTAAAATTGATTATCACCCAGTCACTGTCAAATAAAATGTATCTATAAGTGCAAAATACTAAATATTGTTTTGAGTGTTTTTGCTTTTATCGATGAATTTTAACTTCTATTGGTAAAGGCAAGATCCATGAGTAGTTTGTTAATCTTAACTTTTCTTAAGTAATCTTACTTATAGAATGTATTATGTAAATCATGGTATGTAACTAATGTACATACTAGTTCTAATAAAAATATAAACATTTGCATTCTAGTTCTAATAAAAATATAAACATTTTTGAAGTAAAAATAGCAATATGTTCATAAAAAATAAAAACAAAATGAAATGGTCCTTGAAAAATATATTTTATTCTTCCTTTTCCTTTTTTCATTTTTCACGAGTTGTAACAAGGGTTCTTAATGTTTTGTTATGACCACAGCATATATATATACCATATATATGATATATATAGATCTCTATATATAACATATACTTAATATTATATATTATAATATATAATATACATTATATTATATAGTATAATAGATATATAAACTATATATTATATTTTATAGTTTATATAGCTCGCTCTCTTTCTATATATCTATGTATATATTGTTATTATTTTTTTTTTTGAGATGGAGTCTCAACTCTTACCCAGGTTGGAGTGCAATAATGTTATCTCGGCTTACTGCACCCTGGACCTCCCTGGGTTCAGTTGATCCTCCCACCTAAGCCTCCCAAGCAGCTGAGACTACAGATGTACACTACCACATCTGGCTAATTTTTTTATTTTTGTAGACATGAGGATTCACCATGTTGCCCATGCTGATCTCAAACTTGTGGGCTCAAGCCATCTGCCCACGTTTGCCTCCCAAAGTGCTAGGATTACAGATGTGTGCCACCATGCCGGACCATAATGTTTTTATATGCATAAAATAACATATAAATTATATAAATTATAAATACAGGCCGGGTGTAGTGCCTCACTCCTGTAATCCCCAGCACTTTGGGAGGCTGAGGCAGGCAGATCACTTGAGGCCAGGAGTTCGAGACCAGCCTAGCCAACATGGTGAAACCCCATCTCTACTAAAAGTAATACAAAATTAGCCAGGCATACTGGCGGGCATCTGTAATCCCAGTTACTTGGGAGACTGAGGCAGGAGACTCGCTTGAACCTGGCAGACAGAGGTTGCAATGAGCCGAGATCACACCAGTGCACGCCAGCCTGGGCGACAGAGCAAGACTCCGTTTCAAAAAAAAAAAAAAAAAATTATAAATATAAACAGTAATTTTGAAGTGCAGGTATCAAAACATTCAAAATGTATGTGCATTTGCGGTATGGTAATATATATGCTTCTTTATTAAAGCACAAAATTGCAAGACATCAGAGATGGTCTAATAATTACTATAACTTTGAAGTGTCTATAAATGTAAATAGTACTTTCTGTTCTATGTTATGGAGAAATATAATTTCTATTGATGACAAAATTATAGACTCTGATAATGTTACTGTTATTATTTTATAATTTCAACCTTATTTTAGATACAGAACATACATATGCAGGTTTGTTACATAGATATATTGCATGATGCTGAGGTTTAGGGTATAAATCCTGTCATCTGGGTCATAAGCATAATACCCAAAGGGCAATTTTTCAACTCTCCCTTCCTCCCTTTCCTGCTAGTAGTCCACTGGGTCTATTGATTCCATCCTTGCATCCATGAATACTCAATGTTTAGCTCCCACTTGTAAGTGAGAACATGCAATATTTGGTTTTCTGTTCCGGCATATATTCAGTTAAGATAATGGCCTCCAGCTGTATCCATGTTGCTGCAAAGGGCATGACCGTATTGTTTTTTATGACTGTGTAGAATTCCATGCTGTTTATGTACCACATTTTCTTTATCCATTCATCTAACGATGAACACTCAGGTTCATTCCATGTCTTTGCTATTTTACTATTAGTAATATTATTTAAATATTTTACCTAAATTATTTAAAAATCTAAATTTCAATTCAAAATTAGTGAAAATAAAAATTCATTTCTTCCTTTCCAAATTCAAGGACTTTCTAAATGACTGAATCCAATTTAAGGACACCTGGTTTAAAATAATTATGAGAAAGCCAAAATAGTAAAAGCTCAACTAGGTTCTAAAAATTATAGTTGTCTTATAAATTGACCTTTCTATAATTTGTGTCTTTGCTTTTCAAAATCACAGAAAAATTAACTATATATATATATATAAATTTTCTGTAACACTTTACTAAGATATTGGACTTACAGCTGTGGAAAAAACACATAATTCTGGATATTAATTATCAAAGCTGCCCAAATTACTCAATTACAACCTGCTTAGAGATAAAAATCCTCATTTACTACACTACAGTGAAGTGGATACTGCTTTCTTTATTCTTTTTATTTTTCTTAATGGAGCTGCAGTTATTAGACAAGCAGTAAGTAATAGCATTCAGATCTAGGCCAATCAGGATTTAAGTCTTGAAAATATGGCACATTTTTCCAAATTAAAATGAAACAAGTTAAACTTCACACTAGTTAGTGAAACTGCATCATGTATGTAAAATGGTGATGAACTACAATGGATCAACTTTAGAAAAGGTCACAATTCAAATAAAAGTACTCTGCCACTTTTATTAAGATTTCATTAAGATCAGAAGTGGTGTTACTTATTTTCAGAAATGTTTTCAGAATTATTAAGGGATGAACAAAATTTTCTTCACCTAATAAAGTTGCTTAGTATAAGTTCAAATCAATTCAAATTAAACTTCTTCAACCCATCAGCTTTTTATTTTTTTAATCATTCAGAGGAAGAATTACCTAGTGATTTTTCACACAATGCAATGAATGGAGGAACAATTAAACTGTGTACCCTGTGCATATATACATACATATGTGTGTGCGTGTGTGTGTGTGTGTGTATGTACATAATGAGAGACAGGAAGTGTGGGCTAACACAAATTTATGAACAAACAAAATGTATCCTTAATAAAAAGAATGCATAAGATAGTAACTCATTGTAAATGTCTTATCTTAAATTACCTTTAATATATGCTAAGAATTTGGCCAAAGTGCTCTAAGATGCTAGAAACAAAAGTGTGCTTGTTTAACAGAAAGTATGTGTGTATGTATATGTTTATATATGTTATATATACATGTTATATATATATGATATGTGTGTATATATAGAGATAATACAAACACACACATTTATGTATGTATATGTGTAAAGGCATATACATACCTTTTTTCCTGAATTTGCCTGTGTTTGCTAGTGGGTTTAGTTATATAAGGTTTTAATCAAGAGGTTATCCTCAATGCTTTTGAATTATTTAGAGAGCTATTCAGACTCCATTGGCCTGGATCAGAAGTCACTGGCCACATCAGAAGCCATCTTTTCATGTGAAGTCTAGGAAATTGACTGCATGGTTAACACAGCAACAGGAAAGAAACAACTGGAGCTCAAGAATGTTAGAAGTTTGGGGTTCAAACAACAACAAGACCACATCTCTATCTCTCTCTCTGTTTCTCTTCGATTATTATTCCATTTCTTCTCTTAGACTGACATCTTCTCAAAGGTCTAGAATCAGAATCGTAAGCCCTTGCACTTCTTATACTTCATAATTCACATTTTTGCTCCATAATATATTTTATATATTACATGTCAAATATAGTTTAACATCATCTTTTGACACACTTCTAAAATTTGTGAAGAAGAATTCAGGTTAGCCTGTCTTTTCTTAGGGACCAAGCACAGTGCAAATTAACCATGGCCCCCTGGACAATACACTACAAACAACATTCCTGTTGGAAAGATATATCTGCAGGGTAGAAAGGAGTAATTGGCCAAGATAAGAGACTCTTTAATAAGGAAGCAGTGCTTAAAAAATAAAACAATGTATGTTCACTGTAAGATATGCAACGTAAAAATAAAAATAATAATTTAGGAGTGGTAATATGAGATTTGAAGCATACAAACTATATTATAAATTTTTTATATTTTCTTTGGCATAGTGAAATAAAAAAAAAATAATTTAATTGCTGGAACAGCATAGATAAGACTTTTAAGTAAGAGAAAAATCTTTAAAGGTAAGAAAAGGTTTGGCCGGGCACGGTGGCTCACGCCTGTAATCCCAGCACTTCGGGAGGCTGAGGCGGGAAGATTACCTGAGGTCAGAAGTTCAAGACCAGCCTGGCCAACATGGTGAAACTCCATCTCTACTAAAAGTACAAAAATTAACCAGGCATGGTGGCACACACCTGTAATCTCAGCTACTCGGGAGGCTGAGGCAGGAGAACTACTTGAGCCCAGGAGACGGATGTTGCAGTGAACTGAGATTGTGCCACTGCACTCCAGCCTGGCTAACACAGCAAGACTGTGTCTCAAAACAAAACAAAACAAAAAAAAAGTTTTAAAAAACAACCTTTTATTTCTAACCTTTCTTGCTGATAAAAACATAACTACAATAAAATGACAATTGTTAAACAAAAAATCATAGAGCTTTCTCAAATGCATACCAACGTAAAGAAAATTACATTGGTATGTAATTACCAATTCAAATTCAAGGGAAAATATAATCAATGATTCAACATATTTTTAAGGGCAACCGTATACAATAAAAAGGTGGGATTCTTCATATAAAATTTAAGAAATGTCATACAAAGATACTAATGCATCAAATTATGCAGTAAAAACTCTGTAAACACATAAGCTATTAATGGAAGCATAGTTTTGTGATGGATTTAACTATACTCAAACAACTTTGACATAATACACATACAATAAATAGATATAAAGCATGAAGGTAATATGTTAAACTTGAAAATGTATATCTTATAACACTAAAACTTTTCTCTTCAAGTATCCCCATTCTGAAATGAATGGATGCTATATTAGGCCACAGGGTCAGTATCAGTAACTTCTTTTTTTTTTTTTTTTTCTGTGAGACGGAGTCTTGCTCTGTCGCCCAGGCTGGAGTGCAGTGGCGCGATCTGGGCTCACTGCAAGCTCCGCCTCTGGGGTTCTTGCCATTCTCCTGCCTCAGCCTCCGGAGTAGCTGGGACTACAGGTGCCTGCCACCACGCCCCGCTAAATTTTTTTGCATTTTCTTAAAACATTATCTGAACTATAATAGTTGCCCACAATGCAATAAACCAGAAACCAATCATAGAAGTATAAAACAATGAGTAATTACAACTTAGAAATACTGCTGGATGCAATGGCTCACGCCTGTAATCCTGGCACTTGAGGAGGCCGAGGCAGGTGGATCACAAGGTCACGAGTTTGAGACCAGCCTGACCAACATGGTGAAACTCCATCTCTACTAAAAGTATTAAAAAAAAAAAAAAATTTTAGCCAGGCATGGTAGCGCATGCCTGTAATCCCAGCTACTCAGGAGGCTGAGGCAGGAGAATCGCTTGAACCCAGGAGGCAGAGGTTCATGCAGTGAGCTGAGATCACGCCATTGCACTCCAGCCTGTGAGATAGAGTGAGACTCCATCTAAAAAAAACAAAAAAACCAAAAAAAAAAAAAAAACTTATACAATATCTGAAATTCTACTGTATTTAAGAAAACTGTATTATGTTTACTGTACTAAGGCCACATTAATGGAATATTCATAAAATAACATGGGCCTTGATAGTGAAATGTAATGATCATGTAAGAGAAGAAAATACATTATTTTTATTTATTGTATCAATGTATTGATCAATAATATTCATAAATTGGTAATAATTAGTGACAATACATGTCAAAAGGCAATAAAATCAGAATTGATTCTTAATCTTAAAAGGAATCTGATAAAACTGGAACTAAACTATTATTTAAACTTGGTAAATATCATCTCTTCTAAAAAATTGTCTATTTATTTTTTAATTTTTTAAATTTTAATTTTTGTAGAAACATAGTAGGTGTACATATTTATGGGGTACAAGAGATGTTTTCACACAGGGATGCAATGTGAAATAAGCACATGATGAAAAATAGAGTATCCATCCCCTCAAGCATTTATCCATTGAGTTGCAAACAATCTAATTACACTCTTATTTTAAAATGTACAGTGACTATTGACTATAGTCACCTGGCTGTGATATCAAATAATAGGTCTCACTAATTCTTTATTTTTTATTTTTATTTTTTTATTTTTTGAGACAGAGTCTCGCTCTGTCTCCCAGGCTGGAGTGCAGTGGCGTGATCTCGGCTCACTGCAAGCTCCACCTCCCGGGTTCACACCATTCTCCCGCCTCAGCCTCCCAAGTAGCTGAGACTACAGGCGCCCGCCACCACGCCCGGCTAGTTTTTTGTATTTTTAGTAGAGACGGGGTTTCACCATGTTAGCCGGGATAGTCTCGATCTCCTGACCTCGTGATCCACCCGCCTCGGCCTCCCAAAGTGCTGGGATTACAGGCTTGAGCCACCGCGCCCGGCCAGGTCTCATTAATTCTTTTGATATTTGGTATCCATAACCATCTGCAACTACCCCCAAACCTCCCACTACCCTTCACATTCTCTGGTAACCATTCTTCTATTATTTATCTTCATGAGTTCAATTGTTTTGTTTTTTAGATCCCACAAATGAATGACAGCATGTGATGTTTGTCTTTCTGTGTCTGGCTTATTTCACTTAACATAATGATCTCCACTTCCATCTATGTTGTTGCAAGTGGCTGGATCTCATTCATTTATATGGCTGAATAATACACATTGTGTTCATGCACCACAGTTTCTTTATCCATTCATCTGTTGATGGACACTTAGGTTGCTTCCATTTGATAGCTATTGAGTGTCGCTATCTCTTGGATATACTGAATTCCTTTCTTTTGAGCATATACCCAGCAGTGGGATTGCTGGATCATATGGTTGCAATTTTTAGCTTCCTGAGTAACTTCCAAACTGTTCTCCATAGTGGCTGTATTAATTTAATTCCCATCAACAGTGTACCATGATTCCCTTTTGTCCACATCCTTTCCAGCATTTGTTATTGCCTGTCTTTTGGATACAAACCATTTGTTTAAGAAGGCTTTTTAGATACTTGAAATGACTAGTGTGTTGCAATCTAAGCTGTTTCCGCTTTAGGGAGCACCCGAAACTCAGTAATCCTGTTGTTCCTGCAGACTTGTACAGGTTCCTCTTTGATCTTGTACAAGATAGAGGAGAAGTCTCTGGATTACCAGGCAGAGCCACTTGTTCTCTTCCCTTACTTTTCCCAAAACATACAGAGTCTCTCTCTCTGTTCTGAGCCACCTAAAGCTGGGGTTGGAGTGACACAAGCAACCTTGTGACCATCACCATTATAACTGTGCTGGGTCAACCTGAAGCTAGCACAGTGCTAGTTCTTGCCCAGGGCCTGCTGTGGGCGAGCATCAGCTGAGTTTAGTCTGGGTCTTCTTTCTGCTCCAACAGAACTGCACTCAGTCCAATGCCTCTGCACGAAGTCACTGTTGCTGAGGATGAAGGAGGGATAGCATTAGTAATTTTGATGGAGTTTTCTATTCAGCCATCTTGCTCTGCCTCCAGTATTACCTTTTTTTAAATAACAGATAAATAATAAAACACTAACTAAATTCCAGTTAACATCAACATTCACATAAAAATTCCTTATGATTATTATTTGATGACATTTTTTTCTGAAAGAGCTAGATAAAACCAAACATAAACATGGAGAGTAACCATTGGAGAAAAAGTGATGAAATTAATGTAAAATATGGGTATACTGAAAACACCCCAAAAAACCTGAAAAAGTCCTAGAATTAACAAGTGAGTTGAGCAGAAAGTCTTGAATGTGTCATAAGTATTGAAAACCCAGTCACTTATCTAGTGACTGGTACTTTTCTATGCCAGTCAGGATCAATTTTGTTTTTATGCAACACAGAATCCATTTACAGTAACAAAAACAAACTTTAAAAGATGCTAAAATAGGTAGAAAGAAATTGGACAAAATGTTTGCAACCGATCTGTAGTTAAAAAAAATTTATTAATTACTAAAAGCTGTGATTTACATAAGTAGACATTTCTAATTTCTCAGTATTAGAATTATAGCAATTCCAATTAGCTTATAGACTCAATCCTCAGATAATTAAAATTTCAATCAAATTATAGGGAAGAGTAATATAGCAAATTAAGTAAATAGTGTTCTAAGAAAATTAAGAGATAAAATAATTATAAAAGTTTTGAAAAAATGAATATCTTGACAGAGAATTACTTTATCAACACTTGAAATACAATAAAATTGTAATATATAAAATGGTATGAATACAAAATTGAATACACATAACAGTAGAAAAATAACACTCTTGTAATTATCATTCCATTTTTACTTATTTATACTTTCGATAAATCTGATAATCGATGTTCAGCACTTTTTCATATGCTTGTTTCCCGTTTATATGACTTCTTTTGAGGAATGTCTATCCAAATTGCTTGCCTTTTTTTGTTCAGATTATTAGGTTTTTTCTTGTAAGTTGTTTGAGCTATTTCTATATTCTGGTTATTAATCCCTTGTCAGATGGGTAGTTTGCAAATATTTTCTCCCATTCTGTGGATTGTCTCTTCACTTTGTTGATGGTTTTCTTTGCTGTGTAGAAGCTCTTAAACTTGTTATGATCACATTTGATCATCAAAGAAGTACACATCAAAACTACAATGACATATTAGCTCACCCTAGTTAAAATAGCTTTTATCCAAAAGACAGACAATAACAAATGCTGGTGAGCATGTGAGCAAAAGGGAACTCTGGTACACTGTTAGTGGGAATGTAAATTAGTATGACTATTGAGAACCATTTGGAAGTTCCTCAAAAAAACAAAACTAAAGTTGCCATATGATCCAGTAATCCCACTGCCGCATATACACCCAAAATAAAGGAAATGAGTATAAAGAGAGACCTGCACTCTCATATTTGTTTCAGCACCGCTCACAATAAGTAAGATTTGGAAGCAACCTACGTGTCCATCAACAGATGAAAGGATAAAGAAAATGCAGTGCATATACACAATGGAGCATTTTTCAGCCATAAAAACAAATGAAATCCTTTCATTTGCAACAACATGGAAGGAATTGGAAATCATTATGTTAAGTGAAATAAGCCAGGCACAGAAAGACAAGCATCACATGTTCTCACTAACTTGTGGAATCTAAAAATCAAAACAATTAAACTTATGGACATAGAGAGTAGGGCTGGGAAGGTAACTGAGGGGTTGAGGGGGACATAGGGATGTTAATGGGTTAAAAAAAGTAGAAAGAATGACTAAGATCTACTATTTGATAGTACAAATAGGGTGACTATAATAAATAATAACTTAATTGTACATTTTTAAATAACTAAAAGAAAGTAATTGAATTGTTTGTAACACAAAGAATAAATGATTCAGAGGATGCATATCCCATTGTCCATGATGTAATAATGTAATACTTATACATTGCATGCCTGTATCAAAACACCCCCAGTACCCTGTAAATATATATATATATATACCTACTATGTACCCACTAAAAGTTAAAATTAAAAAATAAATATAAATGTTAAAATACATAAATAATTAAAAAGCTGAGACATACAATAAAATATTTATCATTGGTTACTAGAAAATTGTGAAATTTGGGGGAAAGAACTTAGCTATAACTGCAATTTGTACCATGTACTCTAATAATAAATCCACCTTGACTAAATTGCTAATTGAAATAAGTCATTTGTTTTAAACAAAATGAGCAAAAATTTAATTAGTTTGGAATTAAGAAAGATTTGCTCGCAATAAAATCAATGGAAGATCTTATAAAGAAAATGAAGGACGGATTTAACTACATTTAATCAAAAATAGATAATCCCAAAGAACTGGGGATATATATTTATAGCAAATGTGATGAGAAAAGTTTATACTATCAATAAGTAAACAAATACTTTATAGATAAAGAATGCAGGCAACATTACAATTGAAAATTTAGTGAGAGAAGAAAGCATAAATATTCCTAGAGAAAAATTTAAATGAGAGATTGATATATAACAATTTCTCAATATTCACAGTAATCAAAATAGTGAATATTTTTTAAAAGATACCATATGTCAACAAAGATGTTGAAACATGAAAACCAGTAAATACTATTACTATCTAGCTGATGGAGATTCTAATGGTTATGAAGTGATAATAATCTGTGATGGTAAAGGGGCTTCCATAACCACCCCAAATACCACAAACTTGAAACAAGTCTATCAACATTATGAAAAAGCATTTGGTCATAGTGTATTTTATCAGACAAACTCATGTAAGACCTCAGCTAAGAAGCAGTCACCTGAAATTGGTTACACTGTGGAATCCATTATCAAGAATTGTGATGGCGGAACTTTGACATCCTGTCCCTTTACTCACTGGGGCCTGCTAATGTACCTGTACTGTGCTCACCTGCAGCTATGGTGGTTTCTTTGCTGCAGCAACCCCTATGGTATAACTGGGGAATTGATCCTCTCTTCATATTCTCTGAGATTAATCTTGGTTATTACTATTTATTTGAAATGACCTTGAGAGAATTCTGTTTGTTGTAACTAAGTATACTGATTATTTCAGAAGTTGGTGCTAGTTTAGTTGCAGACAACTGATTCTGAAATAAATAAATCTAAATCTGGGATTATTTTTCTTGTTTTGTTGGACCTGAGGTAGTAAGATTATAACTTCTACTACAAATTGGAACTCCATGACTATAACATGCTCTGGCTAAACAGATTTCTCATTTATTATCACCTGTGGTCACTTGGCACTAAGTGACCACTGATGGCAAGAGTTTGAAAGACTCAGTGTCTAATTATATAAAACCCTGTAATGAGCATGAGGACTATGAAATGGATTAATGGCTTCCTGACAGCACTGGAGAAGTATAGAAAGAGGATGGCAAACTCAAAGTTCTAAATTTTTTAATTCAAGGCAGAGTCAAAAAATCAGGGATTTTCGGTGACTGTGCTAAATGAATTTCTTATCACTTGCAGTCATAGGAATAAGAATGCAAAAAATAAAAGTTGGCATACAACTCTATGGTTATCAATTTATACCATCAGTTGAATTACAACTTTGCCAAATCTCTTATGTAAATGTTGAAAACGACATATTGGGAATGGTATATTTTCCAAGAAATGAAATCAGAATTTGTGGAAAGATATACATAGTTTAAAGGCATGGTTTACAACTGGAGGTACTGCCAGACCCAGAGGGCTCCTATAGTACGTGGAGATTCTTCTACTCGGGCATGCTACTAGCCTTTAGCACTTGGGTACTAAGGATTTTAAATGCCCTAAAATATGGGTCTGGGGGTTGGAAATCCTGCCCGAAAAAGAATTGCTCCACCTAAAATGCCTGTAGCACTCCTGTTGAAATCACTAGCTTTGTGTAATAACTCTCCAGTTTGACTGAGCTTCCCTTTACTGCAGAACTATCCTCTGGACTCCTGGTAGATGTGGCTGTTTCAGTCTTGCTTGAAGATGGTAGATGTGGCTATTTCAGCCTTGCTTGAAGACACTTTGATAACCTTATTCGTACAGTTAGCTTGAAAAGTGAAACCATTAGAATTAAGTCTAGCTTCATTATCAGAAAACATCTTAAATTACTTAATCAAAATAGAATTGTTTTTCCCCTTACCTAAAAGCAGTCTAAAAACAGTCAAGAACTTGGAATGGATTTTTCATGGTCACTAGCATCCCAGGATCCAATTATCTTTCTATTTCTCATCTTTAGTGTACTGTCACATTGTCCAAGATGACACCTTAAGCTCCAGTCCTAGTTCTAACACAAGACTGCATGAGAGGAAAAGGGATAAACAAGGATGAACTCCTCCAACTTTGAGGAAGTTTCTCAGAAAGACCATGTAACTTCTATATTGTTCTCATAGACAAGATTTGGTCATACAGAAAGTCTAGGTGCAAAGGTTGGTGAAATGAAATATTTGCCTTAGGACATATGGTTGTCCATCTAAAAAGTGGGGAAAGGTATAAATGTTGTGATATACAATTAACAGCTTCTGCCACACAAAATCAATCCAATTTCTCCTTGCCCTCTCCTAAGACATCCTTGTTTCTAGACTCTGGGATGAAAAGATTTACGCGCTAAGTAAGATTCAATATGTTACTGAAATGGTTTGGCTGTGTTTCCACCCAAAATCTCATTTTGAATTGTAATCCCCATAATCTGCATAATCCTCATGTTTCAAGGATGGGACCAGGTGGAGATAACTGGGTCATGGGGGCAGTTTCCCTCATGCTGTTCTCATGGTAGTAACTGAGTTCTCACAAGATCTGCTGGTTTTACAACTGTCTGTAATTTCCCCTGCTTGTACTCAACTCCGTTCCTCCACACTATGAAGAAGGTGCCTGCTTCCCCTTTGCCTCCCATCATGATTTTAAGCTTCCCGAGCCCTCTTCAGCAATTCAGAACTGTGAGTCAATTTAAACTTCTTTCCTTTATAAGTTAACCAGTCTCTAGTATTTCTTCGTAGCAGCGTGAGAACTAATACAATTATTAATTGATATCATTTAATATTTGGAAACTATGTGTTGGGAATGGATTTTAAGAGTCACCAATCTTAAATAAAGAAGGGGAATAAAGAAGAAAAAGCACTTTTATATCTGATTGAATTTACTGAGAGAGACATATTTATAAGAAATTTCGGTTTCAGTGTACTAGCTGAGGTAGGTGAAAGTAGCTTTAATTTTCTCCATTGTTTTACTGAAAAATGTACTTCCTAGTGAACTAAAGTTTGAGATGCTAGAAATTTAAAGAGTTAAAGTAATCCAATAGTATATGGAGAAATAAAGGTTCTGTAAATTTATTATGTAAAACTTACTATGATTTTACAACTAAGAATATTGATTCATATTGAAATTTGTCCCAGTAATAAGACAGAAGATGATCTTTTCGCCATAACACTGAGAAATACACTGGAGATGGAAGGGCTTAAATCTTTGAAAAATGTTATAGTGGATAATTTTTGTAAGATAAGTATACTGGTAGAAGATTCTGATATTAATGGGCTTCTTTTTTTTTTTTTTTTTTTTTTTTTTTTGAAACACAGTTTCACTCTTGTTGTCCAGGCTGGAGTGCAGGGGTACGATCTCAGCTCACCATACCCTCCACCTCCGGGATTCCAGCGATTCTCCTGCCTCAGCCTCCCAAGCAGCTGGGATTACAGGCGCCCACCACCACATCTGGCTATTTTTTTAAATATTTTTAGTAAACACGGGGTTTCACCCTGTTGGCCAGGCTGGTCTCGAACTCCTGGCTTCATGTGATCTGCCCGCCTCAGCCTCCCAAAGTGCTAGGATTACAGGCATGAGCCACCGTGCCTGGCCAGTCTTCTTTATTTTAAAGATAATGAAGGAATTATTGGCTAGCAAAGGCCAAATTGTGCTACTTAATTAGTAGGCAGAATTAACCATGACTCCTGTAACACTCAGTAGGGATGGTGTGGTAATCAAAATAATACCACCTATAGAGATTATTGAAATCATTATTTGCCATGAAATCAACATGTTCAAATAGATGCAAAGCCAATTAAGGTCTATGCACTTCACATAAGTAAATACATTCTCAGTCTGATGATGGAGACGTAACATTAATACCGTAACAATAGTCACAGCCCCTTGCCTAGTCCCAGATTTGAGTCAGTTCAGGACTGAGAGTTCCTTGGATACAAGAAGGGAAAGATAAAGCTAAAGAAAGACTTGTAATAATAACAGTCTGTATAGTAAATTTTTCTTCTGGCACTTTTCAATATAACTTTTATCTTATAGTGGTGTAACTGTGGAATGGGTAAAAGGGAAAAAAAAAAAACCACACACACACACTATTCCAAAATGATTGGGTTGTGAATCATATTATGAGAAAAATCTACCAAACTGGTGAAATGGCATGTCAGAGGCTACCCTTTCTCATGTGTTTTACGTAATGAGCAGTTTAGAAGGAGGTAGATCAGGGATCTGTACTTCTGTGCACTGCATCTGCATTTAGGCAGGAAAAAGAAAGGCAAAAGACAAAGTCAAATATTTTCTTCACTTGACTTTGTCAGCTTTATTCTGGAAGTACAGCCCTCTTCAAGTGCTTCTGAATTCTCCTTAGCCAGAACTGTCACATCATCATAGCTGGAGAAAGGATAAGCATTTGAATACTGTTTTGGCTCTGGCAGAAAAGAGCAATACTGAAGCAGGAACAAATCATGCTTCAGGTGCAAAATGGAGCTTGAATAAATTTCATCTCATTTGGGGCCCAATGGGATCCCAAGCCCAACTTGTGTTAAAATCTTGCTTTTTTCAAGAATGTAGATAAAAAGATAAACTTCTGAACCAGCATTCACTAAGGGAGTTAAGAATGTTTTAATAAAGCTAAGAAAAGCCTCTTGAGCACCCCCATCAAAATAATAACCAAAAATACTATACATCTCTGTGGGAATCACCACTAAAGACTGGAAAAAATAGGCATGATGATTGCCAACATATCACCATTTAACTTGACTGGCCTGTACAGACAGAGGGCTCTTGAAAATCTTATGTAATTAACATAAACGTAATCAGGTAGTGATTCTAATCACAGCTGCTATTCCAGATGGGCACTATTTCCTGGAGGAAATCACCACAGTTCTGGGTACCTGATATGTATTTATTGATCTGACTCTTTTTTTCCACTTCCGTCTGAGTTAGAAAATCTGAGAAGCTGTTTATTTTAACCTGACAGGGACAGCTGCACACACCTAGCATGCTACAGCAGGTTTTCACTAGCTCTTCACAACTGGACCACAATTTAGTCCACAGGATGCTTGATCATCCCACAGTCTCCAAAGCATCATGCTGATCTTCTTTGGTGATGACATCATGCTCAGAAAATGTAGCGAAACAGAAAATGAAACTCCAGATGCCTTTGTAAGACAGGTGTCAGAAAGTAGGTGATAACATGGCACTAGCCACTTAAGTTAATGGCCAAGGAGTCCAAGGCATGTCTCCCATTTTTCTTAGCCTGTGTCATTTCATGAAGCAGAGTCTGAAGAATGCAGGTAGCTTATTTAGAAAGTGATCCAAGGAAACAGAAGTGAAGGACTTGGAAAAGTAAAACAAGAAAGGAAAGAGAACCATTTTATTGAGTCAGTCAATTCACCTTAGACCTTCTAAGTTGTAGAAAGTGTGCCTCTGAACTGTTTTCCTAAGGAATAGGAAGAGAACAGTTTATTTACCAGCTCCATTTCCCATTGGTCAACATATGTAGCTGTGAAGTCATGAAATTGTGAAGTCATGAAATTGTGAAGTCATGAAATCTGAGTATGTTTCCACTGGGTTCCATGCCATATGGTCAGAGTTGCCACAGGACAGGATGTAAGAAATATATGGTACTATCCTGCTGTCTGTGGAGCTCTGAAACATACCTCAAAATTATCTGCTTGGGCATATATTGAGCATTGTCCAGCCCCAATTATTTACAGACTTCCCATAAGGCATGCTATAGTTTCAATGTTTTCCCCTTTCAAATCTTATGTTGAAACTTGATTCCCAATGTCAAAGATGAGGCCTACTGGGAGGTATATGTATCATAAGGGTGGATCCCTCACAAAAAGACTAATACCTCCCTTTGGGTTTGAGTTCTCACTATATTAGTTCCCTCAAAAGCTGGTTGTTAAAAAAAGCCTGGAATCTTCCTCCTCTCTTTTGCTTCCTCTCTTCTCATGTGATCTTCACACATCAGTAGGCCTTTCACCTTCTACCATGCATGGAAGCAACCTGAGGCCCTCACCTAAAGCAGATGCCGGTGCCATGCTCATTGTACATCCTGAAGACTCATGTGCCAAATAAACACCTTGTCCTTATTATGTCCCAGCCTCATGCATTCCTTTATAGCAAAACAACAGACTGACAGAATACTGGTACTAGGAGTGGGGTTTCACACTGCCAGTGGCTCTATAATTATGGGGTCTAGAGGACACTGGCCCCGCTCTCACAGCTCCACTAGGTACTTCCCTAGTAGAGGCTCTCTGGAGTGGCTCTGCCCTGTGGAGCTTTCCAATGCAACCTTTAAAATCTAGATGGAAGATCACCCCTCTTGCATTCTGGGTGCTTGCAAATGTAGCACCACATGGATGCCACCAAATCTTATGGCTTGTATCCTCTGGAGTGGCGGCCTAAGCAGTACCTGGGGTCATCTGCAGATAGAGCCAATGTGACCAGGATGCAGGTAGCAGCATCCTGAGGTGGTGCAAGGCAACAGTGCCACAGGCCTGTTTCTTGAAACACTTCGATTCTCCTAGACCTCTGGATCTTTGATGGGAGGCACATCCTCAAAGATTTCTGAAATGCCTTTGGGGGTCTTTTGCTCACTGTCTTGACTAGTAGTACCTGGCATCATTTTATCTGTGCTAACTATCTAGCAAGTGGTTTCTTCACAGCACCCTTGGACTCCTTTCCTGAAAACTTTCTTTTCTTCTCTACCACATGACCACACTGTAAATTTTTTTAAATTTATACACTCTACCTCTCTTTTAATTATAAGTTCCACCTTTAGGTCACTGCTTTGCTGCCCTTTCTTATCATAAGCTGTTATAAGTAATCACACCACTGCTTAAATGTTTTGGTGCTTAAAAATTTCTTCCAGATACCCTGGATCATCACTCTTAAGTTCAGCTTTCCAGAAAACCCTAAGGCATGAACACAATGCAGTGAAGTTCTTTTCTATGGTATACCAAGGGTTACATTTTTTTTTCTTTTTTTTCTTTTTGTTCATTTGTTTTTGTTTTTTTTGGGGGGGGGTCTTTTTTTGGGGGGAGGGGGATGGAGTTTCGCTCTTATTGCCCAGGCTGGAGTGCAGTGGCACGATCTTGGCTCACTGCAACCTCTGCCTTCTGGTTTCAAGTGATTCTCCTGCCTCAGCCTCCCGAGTAGCTGGGACTACAGGCATGTGCCACCATACCCAGCTAATTTTTGTATTTTTAGTAGACACAGGGTTTCACCATGTTGGCCAGGATGGTCTCAATCTCTTGACCTCATGATCTGCCCGCCTCGGCCTTCCAAAGTGCTGGGATTACAGGCATGAGCCACTGTGCCAGGCCAAGGTTTACCTTTTCAACAGTTCCCCAAAAGTTTCTCATTTCCATCTGAGACCTCACCAGCATGACCTTTACTATGTTTCTATAAGCATTTTGTCACAACCACTCAACCAATTTCTAAGATGCTCCAAACTTTGCTAATCTTTTAGTCTTCTTTTGAACATACCAGAATCTTCCAACCTCTGCCCATTACCCAGTTCCAAAGCTGCTTATACATTTGCAGGTATCTTTATAGCAACATCTCATTTCTTAGTACCAATATTCTGTTTCTATGTGAGACGGTTTACTTAAAATTTTATATAAGCCTTCCAGAAAGCATTTATCTTGCGAATTCTAACTCAAAGTAGGATATACAGTATTTGGTGAAATTCTTTTCCATTTTCAAGATAACAAATGGCACATTTGGATATGCTGTTACAACCCATTTGTTGAATGACCCAAAGGCTGCCAGCTTTGAATGGGTCTTTAACAAAAGACGGCTCCCTGCTATGACTGATATGACTAGACCACAGATGCAATGTTCTTGAAATATCTATGCCAGATTGTGATGCTGAATAATGACTCTCGCATTTTGGTAAAAAATTTACAGCAGATGTCCCTAAAGTTTGAAAGTAAATATTCTTTTGATAGGCAGCTTTTGCCTTGCTTCTAAGCTCCAATAAAAATGGAATGTTTAGCTTCTAGGAGACAATCATGAACCTGAACTACCTTTATTAACTGGGTATTATCTTATCAAGCCTCACAACTGTGACGTCCTCAGCAGCATACAAAGTGAATGTAGTGTATATGAGACTAAGTATAGGTAGGTGCTAAATGCACAAGGGATTTTCATAAGCAGGTTTCTCCTGTGAATGTTGTGCCTAAACTTGCACTGCCAACCCAGTCTTGACCCCGAGCTTGAGTTTCATGGGGTTCCCTATGATCAGATAATTGAGAAGAAAACATTTGAGCCAGTTATTCAGGTTTCTCAGCAGGACACAATGGCCCTTGATAGAAGCAGGTTTATGTAGCAGTTCCGCTTATGTGACCATGAAGGGCACACTGATGTTAGAAAATATTAATGGTAACCAGAAATTCCAATAGTTACAGTTGTGATTCATTGATTCCTGGGTAATTAATAGTTTGGTAGATAAACAAGAACTTGGAATGAGTAAGATTGGATGATTGAAGACAAGGTGGTTTGAGAACAAGTTATATAGTATACTGGGTCTTAAATGTAGGAATATTTTTATACTATGTGAATGTTTTCTAAAAATGTCTCCACTGCAAATGAGGCTTTCAATAATCAAATGGATATAATGATCTGCTCTGTGGATATTAATCTACCTCATTGTACAGCCAACTCAGTGAGTGTTCATTAAGCTTATTAGCAAACGGTCCATGTTGAAAAGAACAGATGTTATGTATGGACTCAATAGATTTTCCCTCTCCAAGACTGACCTGGCTACTAGTACAGTTGAATGTTCAATTTGCCAGTAGCTGTGTCTGACCTGATCCTTTAATAAGTAACAAACCCTAGGGGATCAGTCAGCCAGCTAGTAGAAGGTTAATTATACTAGACTTTTTTTTTTCATAAATGAGATAGCAATTTGTCCTTGCTGGAATAGATACTTCATACGAATTTTGATTTTTTTTTTTCTCAGTTTGCTAATCTTCTGACAGTAATACCATCTGCAGGCTTTATTCAATTCCATATGAAGCATCATGATATCACACTCGAAATTTTTATGACCTAGGAATTTATTTTTCAGCAAAGTAAGTAACTAATCTTCTACCTTTAATATGCTTTTTATTTTCATTTTATTGTTTGCAATGCTCAAATTTTATTTTCTTTCTGCAAAGCATCTTTGCTATCTATTCAAGAGATATTTTCTGGAATCAAATATGCTATTCAGCCAAATACACAAATACGATAAAGGCAACAAGCATGTTAAAACATACATTAAATTTCCTTGGTTCATTGAACATTTATCCTTAAAAAGGGAATGAAATGTACAGTGGAAGGATTGTAGAAAGTCTCAGAAAAATTTTAGCTATCTCCAAATACCAGGGTAGTGCAAATTCCCCACTGGGATTCTGATGCATAGGCATATGTCTTCCCAGAGGTCACAAGAATCTTTTGAACATCATTTCCTTAAGATGTTTTCTATGGTAATAAAATGAACAGAACTACTGAGAGATCCAGAAGCTATTAAAAATGTGATTTTTTATGCAGATGGTATATCATAGACTATTAATATCAATACATAGTTTCACCATCATTTCCTAAAGAAGCACAAAACTTAGCAACAATAGTTTAGAATTCTTGTGAACATACATGTAGCTAAATTGTAAACTGCAGGATATGTATGTTAACAGAAATTTTATTATCAAATACAATGTGTTAACCCTAATTTTTAAAAAAGGAAAAAAACACTTTTTCTCAACTGCCCATTACTTGTAAAACTCATAAAACAAGTTATCTTCTCTTTTCTCTGTCTTTCTATGGGGAGTTGGAAAACATGAAAAATCAAAACCATGAAAATTTGTGCCGTATGTTGTTAAAATGTGTTCTTTTGATTGCTGAAATGGTTTGGATGTTTTGTCTCCTCCAAATGTCATGTTGAAATGTGACCTCCAATGTTGGATGTGGGGCTTAATGGGAGGTATTTAGGTCATGAGTGTAGGTCCCTCATGAATATCTTGGTGCTGTCCTTGACGTAATCAGTGAGTTTTCAGTCTGAGTTCATACACAATCTAGTTGTTTAAAAGACTAGCACCTCCTTCTCTCTCTCTTGCTCCCTCTCTCTTGCTCCTTCCTTTGCCATGTGACACAATGGCTCCTCTTCGCCTTCCACCATGACCGTAAGGGCCCTGAAACCCTCACCAGAAGCAGATGTCAGCACTATCCTTCATGTACAGCCTGCAGAACTGTGAGCCAGATAAACCTCTTTTCTTTATAAATTACCCAGCCTCAGGTCTTTCTTTCTAGCAGCGCAAATGGACTAATATAATTGCACAGAACTATTCTTTTTATCGAACTTCTCATAAAAAACTTGTAATTGCTCAATTATTCTCTTATAATGATTTCACACTTCTACAAGTATACATACCATACATGTGCTTTAACTGTGAATTTTCTGTGCTATTTCTAAAACAACCAGATGCACTTGAAGCATATGTTAATTTTAAAAGATTAGCAATATGTATACTACGCATTAAACAACCAAATTCCATTACTGCTCTGTCACTGTTTCTTCATGAAGCCAAACACACAGTTGATTCAATATATTATACACATACAAACATTTACCTCTACAAGTGGCTGTATTACCTAGGCCTGTTTTGGATTGTTTCATTAGTTTGTTATGTTAATAGAATGAAAACAGAACTTTTTTCACTTTATCACTTTAAGCAAACATGCTCTGATTGTTACAGGTTCACTAAATAAATTATTATATTTTTCTTTCCCTAGGACATCCACAGTGCAATAATGAAAGCAGATCTTCTGAAAGAAGTCACAGCTGGAGGTAGGCTGGTTAGGAGTGGGAAAGGAGTAGCTGGGAGGTCAGAAGGATACCAGAGAAAGTTCCAAAGGTTGATTATAAACTACCAGGATAACTGGCAAATATGTGTCAGATTGGAGTTTTAATATTGGCTCTGACATAATTTACCATCTTGAGGTTGGGGAAATGTTTAATGGTTGAATAACTAGAATGTATCATTACATCAAATGTAACGAATCTCAGTTCACCAACTCTAGCAAGCAAAAAGTGGCACACATTTAAGACATGTGCCCCAGTTTGTGGAAGAAAAACCACTGGACCCCAATTCTCCATGTTTATGTTAAAGTTGATATATAGTTATATCAGTCTCTTTCATAGTAATCTAGTAATCTAAGAACTAGTTGAATCTTCTGTCATTAGAATTCAGATCTGTTGACACTTTGGGCCATATAATTCTTTGTTGTGGGGGGCCATCCTCTGCATTGTAGACAGCTTAATAGCATATTTGGCTGTCATGCACTGGATGCCAGTAGGACCCCCACTCCTTGCCCTTGTGAAAGCAAAAAGGTTCTCCAAACTTTACCAAGTATCCCCTGGGGGCAAAACTTCTCATTGTTGAAAATCACTGCATTAGACATATTGAGACAATCCTAATCTAGTCAATTGTGTGGACACAAACTGTTAGAGGAAGAATAATTATTAACATTTGTGTCTAGTCAACTAATCCGGTCACACAAATTCTGTATGCGAATTCATTTTGCTTACTACCAAAGCACAAAGACTTTTCAGATAACTTATAATAATATTGTACAAGTATAGGGGCTCAGAGTAGCAAGTGAATAATTAAATTTACCTAGAGTATGGAGAAATTGGGTTTGGAATATTCATGACACTAGTTCTATTTCTAACGTTTAGTGACTACCACTGAATAATTTATGTCTTATTATTAGAACACCTGGAGTTATGACACATATTTTTTGTGAACTTTGCCAACTTTGGACTTTTCAAGCATCAAAATTCAACTCTGTATATTTATAGCTAAAGTAGGAACCAGGAAACTTAGATGATTTGGTCATGTCCATAAAGTCACTTCACTACAAAACAGGAATTGTGGTCTGATATTCTGGCAAATACTTTGATCTTATTTCCATGTACAATAGCATTTCTCAAAGATTAGGCAGTGGTAGGGTAATGAAAAGCCATCAACAAAGTATAAACTGATTCCCAATTCAACCCTTTTATTTTTTTTATTTCATTCTTTGGAGCAAGTGATATTCACTTCCTAATATTTCCTTTTTGTCTTAGGTCTGAAATGGTTACTTGCTTTTAATACATAAAATTGGCATAAAGAACCACTAAATTAGGTATTCATTTTTAAAAAGTTTTGTGTACTACTGGAGTTTATTGAAAACTTCAATTTAGCAATCTACTAAACTGTCCTAATAAATATAATATTTGTTAATGTTGCAAACGCCTAATTATGCAAATTTTTAAATTCTTACAATTTGGAGAAAGAATGCTTTGTTCTCAAGGCACCCTGTTTTTCTCCCTGAATTTGGCAAATGAAATGAACAAAATATTATAGAAAAGGAACATTAAGTGACCCTAACATAGGAAAAGATGTTTAAAACATTAAAGTTATGAGATATATTTTGAATCTGTCAGATTAAAATACATCAAAACATCTGAAAACACCTTGTGTTGGTAAGGATGTACTCACAGATAATCTTACACAGTGCTAGTGAAAAACCTGAATTGCTATTTCTGAAACGGGAAAGGTTCCCTTGTCCCCCTCCTAGGGCATGCCATGGGGGTGTGGCTCCCTTCTTCAGCGCCCCGCTGCTCAAACCTCTAGGGGAGCATACAGATGGGCAGGGTGTGGGGCTCCAACCTCATGGTAGTGTTTAGGGGTGAATGTTTAGGCCTCCTGAAGCCCCAGTGGGCGTGTGTTACAGGGCGTTCTCTCAGTTTGCAGTCTATAGGCGGCTTGTGTTAATCAGCTCAGTTAGACTCTTTACCTTGTTGCAAGTATAGAAGGCTTTCTGTATCCTGGGATTTCTTCGCTGTGCTCTTTTGCCGGTGCTCCTCAAAAACTCCTCTCCATGACCAGCCACTTGCATCTTCTTTGCCGATGTATTCCTCACGAAGTCCAGCCACTTCTGCGTGTGTGCCTGCTAGGGCCTGGAGTTTTTATAGGCACAGGATGGAGGCGTGGCGGGCCAGGGTGGTCTTGGGAAATGCAATATTCGGGTGGAAGGCAGAAGTGCCTGACCTCAGCTAGGTCCATGGGGGTGGAGCCCTAGCCAGTGACCACGCCCTCCTCCACCCAGCACTTCCCTTCCCCACTTCCGTATCATTTAAAGGGACCACGCTCTTCCCTTCCCAGCAATCCTGTGTTACTTCTATGGAGGAGAGTTTGGCAAAAATTTCAAACTCATATAACATTTGTCCCAGAAATTTGACTTCTAGCACTTTAGCTTACAAGTATATTCACATAGGAGAAAATGATATAGATACAAAAATATTCACTGAAGTATTGCAGGCAACATCAAGGATTGGAAATGTCCTAATATTCACCAACAGATAACGGGAAAATAAATTAGGATTCTTTCTAACCCATTATAAAAGAATGAGGCAGAACTTTATGTGATGATTAAGAATAATCTCCAAAAAGGTTGCTAAATACAAAGAATTTATTATTACAAGTCATGCTGCCATTTATTATTACTAAAGGTATAAATATAAATACATGGTCTATGCTTATATGCATTGAATATCTCTAGACATCACACAGATAAATAAAATGAAATGGAAACTGAAAGATGATACAGGCTTGGGCAAAGAAGTTGGGGAAATATGGAGATCAGAATTCTACTTTTCATGATATCCTTTTTGTACCATTTGAATTCGAGATAAATAAAATGAAATGAAAACTGAAAGATGATACAGGTTTGGGCAGAGAAGTCTGGCGAAATATGGAGAGCAGAATTCTACTTTTCATGATATCCTTTTTGTGCCATTTGAATTCGAGCTATGCATTTAAAAGTATATTAATAATCCTTCCAAAACTGTAGCCCCATTCCCAGACTCTTCCGATCCTTCAAAGATACATAAAGTTTCCACTCTCTGGGAAATTCTTGGGTCCCAGTAACAGAAAGCTGACCAATATTGCAAAAACAACAGAGTTCAACAAATACTTGATGTCACTACTCTTCCCTTTGCTTGCTAACAACTGAAGGGATATTTTACAAAAGCAAACTAGAAGGCTAATGAGTGTCAACCTCAGTTGCACAGGGACTATAAAACTGACTGGACTGGTAAATACAAAGATAATGAATTATTTGATGTCTCTTGAGTCTAGACTTTGCCCAGAACCAAGCTCTAGTTTTGTATTCTTAGTTGTTCCTTAAAGGCTAAATGACTGTGTAGAATAAATAGAACAGGGGAAGCTGAAAACAATCTGATGCTCTCCAGACTGGGAATTATCATTCACACAGAGAATTTCTTTCTACCAAGTATAAAGCACTTGTCATTTAACAAGAAGAAATTGGTGTGTTAATGCAACCCGCATTTTCTGGAATGGAGAGAACAAGTTACATATTAAGAGAGAGATGTAGTGCCTTAGGAGTCACTAAGAGTTACGGCTGCCCATGCTTTGAATGCAGACCCTTCTCTGGGTCACAGTGAAATATAAAGATCATTCATTATTAGCCCCTGTAAAAGTACTTGTGATGATCCTGATTTTGAATGACAGAAGATATCCAGCCAGTTGCGACAGATACCAGAATGTCAAGTATTTCCTCTTGTTGTTGTTTTGCTTGTTTTTTAAGGAATTCTTCCTAGAACCCAGAAACAAAATATCATAGTCTCATATATTCTTGACATCACTGATGGAAGATTATTTGCTTAAAATGTATATTCAAGCCCATCTTCTGCCAAACGTCTCACCATCCCCAATATTCTGTTTATTCTCAGTGTGCCCATAATACAGACTGTATTTCTGCTCTTCCTCTCAAAATACTGTATCATTAAGTTCCTACTATTCTTGGAACTCTCATTTCCATCCAATAATCCTCATCACTTCCTATGTTATTTTCCACTGTGATTTGCCCCTCAAAGCCATGTATATGCTAGATTTATGATAGACAAATTTCCACGTCTGCTCTGAAATTTTTCTCAACATCTATCATCTTCTTGAACTTCAAAAAATTTGAATATTTTTCAAAAATTCACTATTTCAACCCCTTCTCTTTCTGTTGCTCAAGAGATTCTCAAGTTTTTTTCATGGGGTCTAATTCCCTGAGAGAAAAGAAAGCACATTATTTTTTGTCCCCATAAATCCTCCAGATAAGAAATCTATCTAATTGCACAGAGACACTAGAGAAAGGCACAGAAAAATGTTCATTTCATCTATTTTTTATCTCCATCTGGGCTCTCTCTGTTGCTAAACAAATGTTTTACATATCACCTACTTATTCTTAATTCTCTACTGTGTCTCTCATACACTTTCTTTTCTCTTCAATCCACTCATATTTTGTTATCTTCTTAAACTCAATAAATGATCTCATTTTATTCTTTCTACAAGACTGTTTATCCAGCGATATGACACTAAATGTTTATTTCAATCATCAAACCATGAGATATACATTTTTTAAAAACTCAGATAACCAATTTCTCAACAAAATACATAGTATTGAAACCAGTTTATTAAAACATCTTTAACAGTTGGCATAGGTCCTAGAATAGAGTATATTACTGGTAGAAGAGATCTGAGTTACCCTGAGTTACTGACAGTGTGTCCATATGAATCCATAGCAACTTCAGTCCTTACCTCCTCAGAAGAAAGACTTTGACTGAAGAGCATAAAGCAGAAAAAGAGACTCAGGTGAGTTCCAGAGCAGGAGTGGAAGTTTTTTTTAAAAGACTTTAGAACAGGAAAGAAAGGGAGGTATGCTTGGAAAAGATCCAAATGGCCACTGAGGTCCAAGAGAGAAAAGAGAAGAGAAGAGCCTTTAACCTTGATCCTGGGACTTTATAAGTTCACCTCTTTCCCATGATTCTTCCCTTAGTGTGGGCTTCCTGCATGTGCAGTGTCGTCCTTACCCTAGGGAATTGAACATGCCCAGTGTGTTTAGGGAGTTACATGCATGCCCATCTGAGTCTTTCTTCCTTTTTCGGGTGGATGTACCCAGATCACACTTCCTTATTTTTGTCTCTTAATTTGCATGCCCAGGAAGTTGCTTCTCCCTGGGGTCTTCATTCAGTTAACATTTTGATGTTAATAGGTGTGGACTATCAGGAAATGGCCTCTCCCTGGTGCTGCCAAATTATCATTTTTAGAGAGTCAATGAAATAATTCTTGAATCATAAGAAAACCAATAAGTATTTTAGTCTTCAATTTGCTAATTCATTTTCAAAAATATAGTCAACTTTGTAGTTCCGAGGATGTTAGGATTCTGTACATCTTCAAGAGAAAAGAAAATGGGCAAAGAACCAGTTTTCATGGAGGTCTTCTTAGAAAATATTAAGTTTCAGGCCACTGCTGGAACAAGCGGCTATATCCCAATGCATCACATCATATTCATCTCCATCTCCAGATAGATATGTATTATATCATTGCTTGCTCATAACTGTGACCATGATTCATCAATAAAATAAGTTATTATGTTGAGTGTGATGTGTTTACCATGGGACAAGTTAGGATAGGTATCCAACATTCACACATATTCTCTACCTTAATAAGAAGTTCATCCTCATTTCTCCAGAAAAAACTATTTTTTGAGTTAGATTAAAAAATTGAAAATTGTATTCACTGAATGAGGCTAATTCTCCAAAAATAAAGCAAATGAACTACTAAATGAGTCAACAAAGAGAATGGCCATCTATTGATATCACGTGTGGTTGGTTTTGACTTGAGAGTTGCAAAACAACTGGGTGTGCCTCACTGAAGTTTGCCAGGCTCTCACTTAGATGTTTGGGTCTACAAATGTATGACTATCTTCATAGCAAAATCATATGTTAATAAAAGTGCAGCAACAACACTATTAAATTTTGTTATTGCAAATAAAGATTTTTATTAGTGTTAATGGTAGCTAAAATGTGTAAATATTATTTTGCATATAAATATTTAACAACTGTTTTGAAGTATCGATTAAGTGGTAGGTGGTAAACGTGCCATAGTCAACAAGACAAATAAAATTCCTGCTTTCATTCTAGTTTGGGAACTCAACTAATCTTCACATAGATAACAACAAACATTTATCAGCTAATAAAAGATACTATGGGAAAAAAAGCCAAGAGTTAGAATGTGATTATTAGTATAATTTGTATTTTGGAGCCCAGACTTACTGTAATTAGAATTTCCCAAAAGAGATCTGCCTTTGCTCTCTTTTAATATTATTTTTCTATTTCATTTTAAGCTTATTTCCTCCACTTAAAACAGTTAAAATGCCAACGTTACATGTTTCAAAGTACAGAAATTAGGAAATTGCAGACATTATGCCAGCAAAATACTAAGATCCAATGTAAATTGGAAATTATCTAAGCTATGCTCTCTCTTAAACTTTGCACTTTCACCCCAGGCTAGATTCAAATTGTCATTAATTGCATTCTGTCAACTTTTGAGTTAGATCAGGTAGTCTTTTATTTTGCAAGCCAGGATGCTATTTTATGATGCTGCACAGTGCTTACTGCTTGCTACCTTCTACCCTGAAGGGAACTGCAGTTTCAGGAATGGGTTGACATATCAATTAGTTTGTAATCAGTGTATAATGTCCTTTGAGCATTTGAGGCCAGATTCTACTGTTATTTAGAAAGTCAATAGAAAGTCCCTCTGGAATACAGTCTGTAGGACACAGAACAAGATGAGAAACTAGAACTTATTGTAACCTGGAAAATGACTATTGTCTCCAAGCCAGATCTTCTTGACTAGTTATTTTCCCAGAGGAAAGGATCCTCATTGCTTCCTGTGGGCAAGTCTGTAAGCAGAAGCACTAGTCCTGGCCGATCCCACCAAGGAAAGACCATGCCATCCCTGCTTGCACATGTGTGGCAAGTATATTCTGGCCCGGCAATTGCCAAGCAAGCAACTTATTGATTCTCAAATCAGAAGATAAGCCTAGAAAGGATCTTACGTTCATCTAATTTAGCTTCCGTAATACAACGTTTTGTGTGTTGACTTGACCCAGCTTTGAGGCCCTGGCTAGAGGCCAGTTGTTACCTTTCTTGAGTAGTCAATTAAGTTCACATCTCAACCACTTCCCTTATCTGACTCTCACAGTCCAGGCTACTGTGCACTTGCCCTAATTGCCCCATGGCCAGGTACCAGATAACAAGAGGCAAACCTTATGACCAGAGCCAGCTGATATTATGCAAATTAGCCAATACTGAACTTGTTTGCCCTGCGTCACCCTTTTCTTCTTGCAGAAACCACAAAAAAAGGTGCTTGTTCACAGCATCCCATTCTTCCCCTGCCTCGTGTTTCCCTCATTCCCAGTGTGGCAAGGCTGTGTTTTTCCCAGGGAAATGTGAATAACAAAACTATAAAACTCTTTCTGGTTTCTCTCTTTTGATGTGCATCTGGCCTCACCATACCTCACTCAGGGTAACATGGTTAACACTACCTCTTCATCTTCTCAAAGAGAAAAGGAATATACAGACAAGACAGGTGAATTGCCTAAGGTCTCATAGGTAGTTCTTGGCACAGGTGGATCCAGAACTCAGATTTCTGATTAAAACCTCCTAGTTTACTGTTCTTTTCTTTAAGTTTCACATGAAAAGTAGTGGTCACCAGAGAATAAAAACATAATAAAATAGTCATAATATCCCTAATTTACTGAGCAACTACTGGAACTTTTTTTATTGTGTTTGCCACTGTATATACACAATAATTCTCCAAGGTGTATATTATAAAACTTGAGAAAACTGAGACAGAGAGGGGAATCGGCTTTTGATCATGATGCCATTTTCTACTTCATCATATAAAAAGCAATTCACAGCTCAAATACCAAAGTTTCCAAATCAGTACAACAGCCATCATCTTCCTCAAATGATATGAAGCCCATTGTTAAAAAATAAAAATAAAAGTACGGGCTACAGTTCAGATATATTTAAAGGCCAACCACTCATAACCGTGTAATTAAAATTTGACTTGTCCTGACTTCCCCCAAACACTAGCTCTAATCATAAATGAAACAGAAAATGTAAGCTTTATATCCTTGTCAGCATGATTCAGTGAAATTAAACCAATCAGCTATAGACAGATCAGCTTAAACAGCTCGACTTGCTCTAAAAAAGAATATTAATGTGTAACAGCCAATCACAGAAAAGGTCAAAATACCTCCTCTTTCTTGCTTTATAAATTGTGCTGTAACTGCTCTGAGCAGGGCTTCTTATCACTTTTGGTTTGAGATCTCCTGGTTTGTGAACCAAGAGTATGCACAAGGAACTTTTAAAATTTTTCTACCTCGCTCTGAATATATTTTTGACATCATAAAAATCAAAGATTCTTCTTTGTACACTGGAGAAAGAGGAAAAATCAAAGACAGAGAAAATAAATGATATAATACTTGTGAACTGTTTAATTTTAATGGATCCACAGAGGAAAACTAGTATAATTTTACATGAGAATATGTGCTATCTATTCCTCCCTCTTTTCCTTTATTTATATGTATCTTAGACCTCTTTTTTCTTATATTTATTGATTTTTTGTGATATGCCAGGCCCTGTTCCAACTACTTTATTTGTAATCCTCACAACAACCCAATGGTGTATTATAATTATCCCCATTTTACAGATGAGGAAATGGAGGGACTCAGCTACTAAGCCAAGGAGTGTGGCTCCAGAACCTACCCTCTGAGCCACTATACTTGTCCTTTTATGTTACGCATGCTCAGAAATCTGATGTATCTGGCATTTTATACAGTGAAGACATCCAACCTAAAGTTCAGGGAAGACTAGAGATTATAAATAATTTCACCACAGTTGTCCAAAATTGTCTCTATAATATCCCCAAAGTATGTTTCTACTTTCTGAAAGTCAGAATGGAGAGAAAGCTCTTACTGAACTGTTATTTAAATCCGAGCTATGGATAAAGTGGAAACCGAAGGATTCTCTTAAGAACCAAATTCCCTAGTTATCTGAGGAAGGTGGAGATGGACTTTGGAAGAAAACATTTTCTCTGCTGTGACACTGGAAATTCTATCGCTCATTTCAAAGCGGAGAGTAAAGTCATGCTCGATATTGGTGCAGACTGGATTGTAGCAGATTTGTGAGTAGGGGTTTTTCACTGGGAATGTAATGAATCTTTAGAAAGGAAAGTGGAAAGACAGCTGTCTTTGGAGTCAGGAGCCAGTTTCTCTTGTGCCTACTTATTCGGGCTGTGGTTTTCTCCTCTGAGTTTTTAAATTGTTAAGATTTATAGAGGATGCTGGACAACTGAAATATAAAGAACCGAATAGAGGACCTAATGGCTATAGGAAGTACCTCTTTGGCCTAGAGGAGATACGGAATTGTGACAGAAAGAGAAACAAGGTGATAAACACCAAGGAGAGAGGAATACACTCTCAGGCAGCATCAAAGAGGCTTTCCAGGCACAATTGCTTTGACCCAGCTGCATGCAATGCCCAAGCTGTTAAGTGTGGAGCTTCTCAGGAAGCAAATATGCCTCTAACTGCTCTTGTTTTGCTCCTCTATCAGCTTTTGCAAGACTTGAGGCTAACTGGACAATTTAATGGCCAATAAGAGTTCTCTTAACAAAAAAATAAGTAAAGAGTTTTCTACAAAAATATTGTAGCTCTCCCTACATTCAGATTTTCTCTAGGGTAGGAGTCAACAAACTACATCCCAGAGACCAAACCAGTTCTCTTCCTGATTTGGTAAATAAAACGTTTTATTGGGACACAATCACACCTATTCGTTTACCCATGGCTCATTTCAACAACAGCAGAGTTGTGAAGGTGAGACAGAAACCGTATGAGCCACAGAGCAAAAGTACTTACTGTGGAGCCCTTTTTAGAGTAAGTTTGCTCACTCCTGCTTTAGGAGATCTTAAAGGTAACTCTGGCTCAAGGGATTCCTGTATTACTTGTCCTCCTAAACTGCAGAGGTACCAACATGGTCAGTGGCATCTTCTCAATACTTACTCACTCATAGTCCAAGGGTATTCTCAAGATCAAACATGTCTCAGGGGAATATACATTCTTTCCACTACATCAGGCTTCTAACAACTGTATCACCTGATTATCCTTCTTTCTGAGTTTGCTACACAGTGCTCACATCTCTGATATTACCTCAGTTCTGACAAGAGATGCAGGGATGTGATTTATAGCAAAGCAAGCAATCATAAAAAATACCCCAAATAAGCCTCAGTGTAGCTCAAATATTTATGCAAACTTTCATGATAACTCATGTTAACCAGTTTGGTGAAATATTATTAGATGGAAAGTAATCTACTTTTCTTTCACTCAACAAGAGTTTTGTTACAAAATTATATAACGTGCCTTCATTAGCAGAAATTATTCTATAACAATATAGCAAACTTTAAGTAGGTAGACTAAATTTAGACATTAAAAATTTCTGGGGAACCATCATTAGGAAACCCATACATGGCATCCACAGCTGTTGACTGATACTCTATTCCCTTTTCTTAGAATAAAGTCACTTTTTGCTGCTTGCACCTTCTGTTTCCCAGGACTCTTCCTCAGACACAAGATCTTACAAGATACTAGGAGATCTTTCAATTCTTCCTTAAACAAATATTCATTACTCCTCTGTTCTTCAAACAAGGCTCTCAATTTATTTCCTCCCCTTATTTCTGTCTTTGCTAAGATTTCGCTAGGAAGCAACTGGCCTAGTTTTCTATGTTGCCCGTCCAGTTTCCTTTTAAACCCCAGGAAAAGGAGCACTCCATGAATTCACCATCAGATCCTTGGTGAAATGCACAAAATCCCTTTTACTGTATACAGTTACACTCTTGTCTTTTCTATCTTTTTGTTTAACCTTTTATCTTCTCTGGAATGCTGTGCCATCATCAAGTTCTGGGTTACCACCCCATTGGTTAGATAATTTCATTGATCAAAATAAGAAGATAAGCTTTTATTTTAATGGAATGGAATGCAATATATCTAAAAAGAGCAGATATGAAAATATTAGTGTCCCACTTATTAGAGTACACACAGTTTTAGATATCATTGCATGTGTATTATACTGTGTGTTTTATACATACACATACACATATATAATCGCTATAATATAAAATAATATTTTTGTTGGCTAACATCAAATATATTTAGAAGCTAATGTTTAGGTGCCTTTCCTCCTGTTCCTACCTTATTTTTAAAAGTTCTTCCTTCAGTTCATCATTACATTAGGAGTTATATTAGATGAGTCAGGCTTTAAGACTCCAGATAATATTTGAGAGCCAAAAGTCACCCTTGAAGACTACTTTGTTATTTTAATTGTTCCTTTAGATCAATTTAGTTGAACAACTGTTATATCTGTTTTTGGCCTAACACAGGAGGAAATTTTTACAATGTAAAATAAAATGCCACCGAAGTGTTAGAAATTTACTTACTAATTAATGTCCTTATATTTATAAATTAATCATGTAATGGCTACCTCAATATAACTTTGAAATGAACATTGATTTAACATTTATAACTTTCTTATTCATAATGCACAGGCTTAATTAGGTCATTGTTTTTAAGCAACTAAGTAAATTATTCTTTGAAACTGAAGTAATATATTTGAGAAGGAAGTTTAAACAAATAATATTTTCAAAGAATTGAAAACAGCATTTTTCCACTGATGTAGAAATCCACAGTCTCTCTCAACTATTGCAGATAATGGCAATGACAATCCAGTCAAATGAACTTAATTACATTCCGATACGATAGTAATTTGTGGTTCATGAGACAATGCACAGCTAAGACTCTGGCTTTTATGAACACCTTTTATCATTTGCTCCTAAAACTCCAATTAACTGACTTGGTAAAACTGTATTTTTTAAAAAATTTGTCAATAACATAATGAGTTTTCTATCACTGAAAAAATCCTTTGTTTTCTTTTTCAAATAGATCACAGTACAATCCTGACTTTTATCTTCACATTTTCAAGACCCACATTTGTCATTCATCAGTGACATTACTGAATCTTGTTCTCTTTGTTTGATTGCAACTTGAATTAGATGATTTCTGGGGACCCTTTCAATTTTTAAAATTCTTACTCTAACTCATAAGACACTATGACCTGGATCTGCCTGTCTCTGTAAACTCCCCAATGCCACTCCCTACCTGGGTCATGAGGCCCCAGTCATGGGTTGGCCAACATCCCCAACAGACATCAAGCTGCTCCCCACATGATGCCCTTGCCCAGGTTCTTCCATTCATCTTGAACACTCTTTCCTTGCTCCACCTTGCTAGATCCTGCATACTAACCAGACCTCACCTAAATGCACGCTCTTCAGGAAAGCTTTCATCGACCTTCCTTACTTAAGTAGACCCCACCCTACTCTCTATCCTAAGACCTTGTCTCCTACTTTCCTTCCATACATCAAAATATGCCCCATATTCCCCAACTAAGTAATTTTGTCTTACTAGACAAAGTTCCATGAGAACAAAAAACTTTTCTGTATTATTTTATCATTATTTTCTCATCAGAGGGCATAGTTTTTGGTATGTAGGATAGCAATAAATTTTTGTTTAAATAAGTTATTGAAGTAATCATTGAATTATGTCAGTTAAATTGGTTAATGCCTTTGAAAGTTAAATGCCTTTGAAAAATCTATTTAAAGGTATTCCTTCTACCATGCCTATCTCCTGCTCTCAGATCCAGGTTGGAGGATAGGATTTTACAATTGTCTCTTTATCCTATAATATTCAGTGACCAAATGTTAAATCAAGATGCTGGCTATTTCCTTTTCCATTTTGCAGTCGTCTAGTCATGGGCTTTCTTCTTTATTGTTTCATTTTCAAAGTAGCCTCCTAATTAATTTATTTATTAATATCGGCAGTAAGCTCTTATTATGTATTAAGCATTATTCTAAATGCAAAGAAAATAGCAATTAATAAAACAGACAAAAATCTTTGTTTTCATGAAGTTTCCACTCAAATAAGTTTCTAAACATAAACTTCCTTAAAGAATAAGAATACATGTTATTAGCCTTTATTTCCCTAGAAGCATCTGGTATGAGGTCTCACACACAATGAACAAATCAAAATCAAAATGTTTTTTGAAATAAAATGAGATGTTAACCAGAGTAAATATGCAAGTTTAAAAAAAGCACACAAATTAGAAAGAAAACAGTAAAATTACCTTTGTAAAATGGATATAATATTGTGTATAGGAAATTCACTGAGATTCTACACACACACCCTCACAAAATTGTTAGAACTAACATATAAATTTAACAAAGCAACATAATATAATGTTAACACATAATAATAATCGGTTGCATTACTGGACACTAACAATAAGCAATCTGAAAAGGTAATTACAAAAGCACATTTATTTACAACAGGATCAAAAAGAATAAGATACTTAGGAATTAACCTAGAAGGGGAAAGACTTCTACAATAAAAATTATAAAAGCATTGTCAAAGGAAATTAAAGAAGTCATAAATAAATATAAACACATCTCATGTTCATAGGTTGGAAGACTTAATAAGCTGTTAATACTACTCAAAACAATCTATGGATTCAGTACAATTTCTATTAAAATGTCAATGAATTTTTGCAGAAATAAAGAAATAGAAAAGCTCATCCTAAAATGCATATGCAATCTCAAGGGACCCCAATCAGCCTAAACAATCTTGAAAAAGAAGAATAAAGCTGGAGGATTCACCCTCAGTGATTTCAAAACTTACTACAAAGCTACAGTAACCCAAACAGTGAGGTACTGGCATAAAGACAGACATATAGTCCAATGGAATAGAATAGAGCCCAGAAATAAACTCTCACATATATGGTCCAATAATCTTTGACAGAATGTCAACTTATTCAATGGAGAAAGGATCATCTTTTTTAACAAATAGTCCTAGGAAAACTGGTTATCTATGTACAAAATAATTAAGTTGAATCTTTATATAACATTGAATTTAAAAAATAATTTAAAATGGATCAGAGACCTAAATTTAACACCTAAAACTATTAAATTACATTAAAAAAAGGGCAAAGGGTTCACAGTATTCAATTTAAAAGTGATTTCTAATGTAGATTACGGGTTGATGGGTGCAGCAAACCACCATGGCACATGTACACCTATGTAACAAACCTGCACGTTCTGCACATGTATCCCAGAACTTGAAGTACAATTAAAAATAAATAAAGTAAAATAAAATAATAATAAAATACAAAAGAGTTCAGACAACAAAAAAATAAAATAAATAAAGGTGATTTCTTAGATATCACGTTTAGGATATTATTTTAAAGATATACTTTTAAAAAATCTTTTTAAAAAGGCATACGCCGGCTGGGAGCAGTGGCTCATACCTAAAAAATATTTTTAAAAAGGCATAAGTGGGCTGGGAGCAGTGGCTCACGCCTGTAATCCCAGCACTTTGGGAGGCCGTGGTGCGCAGATCACGAGGTCAGGAGTTCGAGACCAGCCTGGGCAACACGGCGAAATCCCGGCTCTATTAAAATACAAAAACATTGGCTAGGCATGGCGGCGTATGCCTGCAATCCCAGCTACTCAGGAGGCTGAAGCAGGAGAATTGCTTGAACCCAGGAGATGGAGGTTGCTGTGAGTGGAGATCATGCCATTGCACTCCAGCCTCGGTGATGGAGAAAGGCTCCATCTCAAAAACATAAATAAAGTAAAATAAAATAAAATAAAATGGCATACAGGCAACAAAAGAAAAAATTAAACTTCATGAAATTTTTGAAATCTGTGTACATTAAAATACACTATCAACAGAGTAAAGGGGCAGAAAACAATGGAATAAAATATTGCAAATCATGCATTTTATTAAAAAAAAATCCTAGAATATATAGAGTACTCCTAAAACTCAACAGTGAAAAGCAAACAACTTGATTAAAAAATGAGCAAAGAACTTGAATAAAAATTTCTCCAAAGATGACATACAAATGGCCAATGAGCACATGAAAAGATGCTCAACAATATAAATCATTAGAAAAATGCAAATAAAAGGAGACACTGGCAACCAAAGCAAACATGGCCAAAAGGAATCACACCAAATTTAAAAGCTTCTGCACAGCAAAGGTTACAATCAACAAAGTGAAGAGACAACCCACAGAAAATATTTGCAAAATACTCCTGTGACAAGGGATTAATAACCAGAATATATAAAGATTTCAAACAACTCTATAGGAAAAAAATTAATAATCTGATAAAAAAAATGGGCAAGAGAGTTGAATAGACATTTCTCAAAAGAAGATATAAAAGTTATAAAAGTGGCAAACAGGCATATGAAAATGTGCTCAACATCACTGATCATCAGAGAAATGCAAATCAAAACTACAATGAGATATAATCCCACCCCAGTTAACGTGGCTTGTATCCAAAAGATAGGCAATAATAAATGCTAGTGAGGATGTGGAGAAAAGGAAACTCTGGTACACTGTGGATAGGAATGTAAATTAGTACAACCACTATAAAAAAAGTTTGGAAGTTTCTCAAAAAATTAAAAATTGAGTTACCATATGATCCAGCAATCTCAGTGCTGGGTGTATACCTAAAAACAAAGGAAATTAGTATATCAAAGAGATATCTGCACTCCTATTTTTTTTTGTTGTTGTTGTTGTTGTTGAGACAGAGTCTCGCTTTGTCGCCCGGACTGGAGTGCAGTGGCCGGATCTCAGCTCACTGCAAGCTCCGCCTCTCGGGTTCACGCCATTCTCCTGCCTCAGCCTCCCGAGTAGCTGGGACTACAGACGCCCACCACCTCGCCCAGCTAGGTTTTTGTATTTTTTAGTAGAGACGGGGTTTCACCGTGTTAGCCAGGATGGTCTCGATCTCCTGACCTTGTGATCCGCCCGTCTCGGCCTCCCAAAGTGCTGGGATTACAGGCTTGAGCCACTGCGCCCGGCCAGATATCTGCACTCCTGTGTTTGTTGCAGCACTGTTTAAAATAGCTAAGATTTGGAAGCAAACTAAGTGTTCATCAACAGATAAATGGATAAAGAAAATTTTGTACATCTACACAATAGAGTACTATTTAACCATACAAAAGAATGAGATTCAGTCATTTGCAACAACATGGATGGAACTGAAGATTACTGTGTTAAGTGAAATAAGTCAGGCACAGAAAGACAAATATCACATATTCTCACTTATTTGTGGGATTTAAAGATAAATCAATTGAACTCATGGACATAGAGAGTAGAACTATTGCTACCAGAGGCTGGGAAGAGTAGTGGGGGTTGTAGGGGAGTTGGGGATGGTTAATGGGTCCAAAAAAAAAGAAAAAAGAAATGAGGCCTACTATTAGGGTGACTATAATCAATAATAATTGTATTTTTAAAATAACTTTAAAATATAATTGGATTATTTAACACAAAGGATAAATGCTTGAGAGGATGGATACCCTACTCTGGATGATGATGTTGTTTTAAGAGTTAAAGAATGAGGAAAGAAACACAAAAAGTGGCTCAACAGTCAAATACTGCTGAGGACTTCCGGCCGATTTCAGTCAGGAGCATTCTCTTACAGACTAAGAGTATTTATTGGTTTCAGGGTGACAGAGTTATCCTGCAACCCAGGCCTGGAATGTTTCTGTGTGGGGGAGAAGTTTACCGCGGAGTTGGAATGTCTCTGGTTAGAGGGGAGGTTATCAATCCAATCTGTCAATCCATCCCTATAGTTATACAAAGGACCAGGACCAGGGGGCGTGTTCTTTCTGGCTACTTCCTGCTGACCAGGGGACGGAGAGTTTCCACTGTTGGTGGAAATGTAAAATAGTATAGCCACTGTGGAAAGTAGTACGGAAGTTTCTCACAACATTAAAAATAGAATTACTATATTATGCAGCAAGTTCACATCTGGATACACACAAAAAGATGGAAGCAACAGAAGTATCCATTGAAAGATGAATAGATAAGCAAAATGTTATACATACATACAACAAACTATTATTCAGCCTTTAAAAGGAAGGAAATTTTGACACATGCTACAAGGTGGATGAACTTTGAGGACATCGTGCTAAGTGAAATAAGCCAGCCGCAAAAAGACAAATACTGTATTATTCCACTTATATGAGTGTATTAGTTAAGGTTCTCCAGAGGAACAGAATAGCATACATGTATATATTAAAGGGAGTTTATTAAGGAAAACTGACTCACAGGATCACAAGGTGAAGCCCCACAATACACCGTCTGCAAGCTGAGGAGGTAGGAAAGCAGTAGTGGCTCAGTCTGAGTCCAAAAGCCTCAAAAGTAAGGAAGCCAACAGTGCAGCCTTCAGTCTGTGGCCAAAGGCCCCAGAGCTCCCCGCAAACTACAGGTGTTTAAGTCCAAGAGTCTAAAGGCCAAAGAACCTGGAGTCTGCTGTCCAAGGGGAGGAAGCATCCAGCATGGGAGAAAAATGAAAGCCAGAACTCAGCAAGCCAGTTTATCCCTTCTTCCTTTGTCTGGTTTGTTCCAGCCACACTGGCAGCTGATTGGATGGTGCCCACCCACACGGAGGGTGGGTCTTCACCTCCCAGTCCACTGATTCAAATGATAATCTCCTCTGTCAATACCCTCACGGATACACCCAGAAACCACACTTTACCAACTATCTAGGCATCCTTCATCCTTCAAATCCAATCAAGTTGACACCTAATATTATGAAGTAGCTAAAGTAGTCAAAATCATACAGACAGAAAATAGAATGGTGGTTTCCAAGGGCTGGAAGGGGGCGGGAAATGGGGAGTTATTGTTCCATGACTTCAGAGTTTTACTGTTATAAGAAGAAAAGCGTTATAAAGATGAATGGTAATAATGGTTGCAGGAATATTCTGAATGTATTTAATACCACTGAACTACATACTTAAAAAAAAGATGTAAATTTTGTATTATGTATATATTACCACAATGAAAAATAGATTATGAAAAACAACATAATAAAACATAACAAAATCAAATAGAAACTGCTAATCTTGCAAACGGAGATCAAACAGCTTCAAATGAGATTTGGAGAGCCATGGCTCAGATTAACATATAGGATATTGTTTTTCACTGTTCTCATCACCACCTCCCTCCATTCATCCCCTTCCAGCACATACAAAAACACTGAATATCCGGCTGGGCGCAGCGGCTCACGCTTGTAATCCCAGCACTTTGGGAGGCCGAGGCGGGGTTATTACCTGAGGTCGGGAGTTTGAGACCAGCCTGACCAACATGGCGAAACCCCGTCTCTACTAAAAATACAAAATTAGCCGGATGTGGTGGCACATGCCTGTAATTCCAGCTACTCCGGAGGCTGAGGCAGGAGAATCTGTTGAACCCAGGAGGCAGATGTTGAAGTGAGCCGAGATTGCGCCATTGCGCTCCAGCCTGGGCAACAAGAGTGAAAGTCTGTCTAGAAAAAATTTAAAAAATAAAAAATAAATAAATAATTAAAAACATCGAATATCTCATTAAGTACAGGGCCCTGTACATTCCGCTTCCACCACGGCTTTACTTCTGTTCTTACTGCCACAACTCAACCCACATTCTAGACCCCTTTGGCTCATTCTCAATCTCTATAGCAAAATAACTTTCAATGTGCCCAGTTCTTCCAATCCATTTTATACTGTGTTGTCAGATTAATGTTCCTGATTCCTAGTTTTCATCACTTTAGTAGTCTTCCCAATGTCTTCAGTGTCTTTCTACTGCTTGTCTAATTCTGTGTACACCTGAATCTATTGATCAAGAGTCCCCAAAGTATAATCTGAAATTATTTTTTTCTTTGTTTTCAGAGACAGAGTTTCACTCTGTTGCTAAGGCTGGAGTGCAGTGGTACAATCACAGCTCTCTGTAACCTGGAACTCCTGGGTCAAGCAGTTCTTCCAACCTCAGCCTTTCGAGCAGCTAGGACCATTGGCACACACCACTATGCCCAGCGAATTTTTAAAAAATCGTTTCCTAGAGAAAGGATCTCACTGTGTTGCCCAGGCTGGTCTCTAAGTCCTGGACTCAAGTGATCCTCCTATCTTGGCCTCCTAAGGTGCCAGGATTACACGGGCAAGCCACTATACCTGGCCTGAAATTACTTTTTAAGCTTACGTTTTATCATTTTTCTTTGAATTTTTTATAATGTATCTAACTAGAACTACATTACCCAATCCTCTTCTTACTGACCTGTCATAACACACACTCATGTACACATACACATTTTTAAAATTCCCATTGGAAAAATGATAACTGTATTTATTAAAGACACAGATACCACATTGCTTGTCTCATAGAGTTGTTACTAGAATTAAATGACTTGGTACATACAAAGCTCCTACAACAGTGAGTGGCTGAAAATATACTCTCAAGAAACATTACGTAGTGTCAAAATTCTACTAATTTTTCAGAAATGGGAAGCCTCTTTAACCTCCCCAAATGGATGTGATCTTTTCTTTTCTTTGAACCTGTCTGGTATTTTGTGGGCCATCTTATGGCATTTAATACGTTCTCTCTCATTTTTTCTCAAGCCTGTGATTCCCTTTTCTTACAATATTAAATCCCTTAAAATTAGATAATCTGTATAACTAATCTTTATATACAGTTTCTAAAATAATAACTAGTACATACTTAGAGGTTAATACTAAATTTTTAAGTAAAGAGTACTGTTACTGGAAAAAGAACTTGTTTTACATATTTATAAACTTTCTGTGTTCTATATCTTACCTACATATATTTTAAATCAGTGGTTCTCAATGGCAGATTGGGGATCCTTTATATAAAAATTATTTTCATAATAACTCTAAGACATTGTTTGTCCTTTTCATTCTTATTCTCTCACAACTATTCAGTGAAGTTTTCCCAAGACTACACAATGTGTGATAATGTTGGTAATGTGATAATAGAACAGATTGAACACAGAAGCAAGTATGAGAACTTAACTGTCTTCTCTTAAACATTTAAAGAAGCATTTATATCTTTAGAAACACCACATTTCAGAAGAGATGCTTTAAATTGTTTAATTTAATTTCAGACTGCTTTAGTCTGGTTAATTCCATGGGCTTAAAACCCGCTATCTGGTTATTAGTGTCCACAAATCAAGGGCTGAAGATAAAGACTAGCAGGAGTACCACTCTAAGAATTCGTTTAGGAGAGGCATATTTTGGTCATGAAGAAAAGGAAAAGGATATTTGGAAGAAGCAAAAAAATGTGAAAAATACTCAGTGTTATATCAAAATGCTTGGGTTATACTCTGATTTTCTACCTCTAGGTCATTTCAATTCTAAAATTTTCTAAGGCATTATGCGCAATTGGATTGACAATGAGTTTGAAATCGGAGAAGGTATAAGTTGGAATTGTGGCTATTTACATTTGGCCAAGTTCTTTAGAATCTTCAATTCTCTGTTTCATTAGTAATTGGAGATAATAATAATAATTGCCAACACAAATTATTTACTTCCTGCTAAAAGTTTTAGTCTTCATTTAATTTTTAAAACACAATAAAAGATAAGACAGACATTACTATTATTGTTCTCAATTTACAAGTAAGAAAAAGTAATGAGGCAAAGGAACACAGATGATTAGTCTCTTAGTAGAGATTTAAATCTGGGCAATCTGGGTGCTCTAACTTAAGAAACTTCACTCAACCGGTTAATTGTAAAAAGTACAAATGTATTAATATTTACAAAGCTCATATAAACAAATAAATAAATAAATAAACTGTATCTGTTTTGGAGAAAATCCTTTGTAAACTTAAAAAAATACCTAAATGATAATTATTATGGCTTTAAGTTTTCTATTTATTTCCTGTGATGTCATTTTCTTCCAAAATATAAGTTTATTGATATTTATGCCAGTGATTTTTGTTAATAAAATGCACGGTATATAAGGGGCTTTGAGAAACCTTCCAGAAAAGGAACATTCTGTGTGTCTGTGTGTATGTGTGTGTGTGTGGTGTGGTGTGCATGTGTTTGTGTAATTAATCCAGTTTCTCAAAATTATTTAATAACGGAAACCTTTATACCTATAACATTAATTTCTAAACCAAAGTATTAGTATTCAGTAGAATGCATAAACTGACCTAAGCATTTACCCCATATTATTAAAAACTGTCATAAACAATGTTTTTAATTAATGTATACCTTTCCAGTAAGTAGATATAACATGATTCTCATGGTTTTTCTCCTTTACTGGAATATAATTTGATCTTAATTTTCAGCTTTTATAAATAACGCTAATGTGAACATCCTTTACAAGTTTTCCTCTGTATGAGTAGTTTTCCTCTGTATGGAGCATAAGCCTTTTATAATAGCTTTTCAGCTCCATGTCAAACCAATTTGTAACAGTAGATGGGAATGTTCATTGTGCTATGTCCTTATTGTCCAGTGCTCATTAACCTTACTTAAAAACTCACAATTTTGTTTGTTTGATAGGCCTCAGAAATATGAATTCACTGTTTTTTTTTTTATCATTTGAGCTTTCTGGTTATAAATGAATTTTTTTTTTAGTTTTATCAATTTGCATTTCCTCTTATGTAGTCTGCCTTTTTTGTATATGTTTATTAACACTGTGGTTTTCTAATTATTTTTTATAAGAGATTTATATATATAAATACATTTAGCCCCTTTTAGTCATATATATTTGTATTTATTGATTTGTGAAACACTCCTTGTCTATTCATTCTTTGACAGATAACAAATGTGTATATTTATGGGATACAATGTGATGTTTTGATGTATATATACAGTATTGGAAGATACAATTAAGATAATTAATATATTCATCACCATACTAATTTATCAACTTTTGTGGTAATGTTAAGAATCTCTTTTTTTAGAAATTTTGAAATATAAAAATCATTATTGTTAACTATGAACATCATGCAGTGCAACTAGAACATATTCCTCCAGTCTAATTGAAACTTTATACCCTTTGATCTACATCTTCCCTTTCTTCCTCCTTTCCCCTACCTCATCCCAAGCCTCTGGTAACTACCTTTTCACTCTCTGCTTCTATGATTTCCTCTGTTTTTAGATTTGCCATGCAAATCAGATCATATAAATGAGGTCATACAGACCATATTCGTCTTTCTGTGCTTGGCCTATTTCACTTAGCATTATGCTGTCCAGTTTTATCAATGTTTCCTGAATGACAGAACATCCTTATTGTCTAAGGCTGTATCGTATTCCATCATGCATACATACCACATTTTTCTTTATCCATTCATTTGTTAATGGACACTTAGATTGCTTCCATATCTTGACTATAGTGAATAATGCTGAAATCAATATGAGAGTGTAGATATCTCTTCAAAATACCAGTTTCAATTCCTTTGGATATATACACAGAAGTGGAATCTGCTGGATCAAACGGTAATTCTATTTTTAGTTTTTGAGTAAACACTATACCATCTTCCAAAATGGTTATTCTTACTAATAGTGTACAAGTATTCCCTTTTGTTCACATTCTCACCAACACATTACCATTCATCTTTTTGATAACAGCCATTCTGAAGCATATAAAGTTGTATCTCATTGTGGTTTTAATTTGTATTTCCCTGATAGTTAGAGACTTTTAAGCATTTTAACATATTTTTGGCCCTTCACATTGCTTATTTGGAGAAATGCCTGTTAAGATCTTTTGTCCATCTTTGAATTATTTGATTTCTTGATGTTGACTTGTTTGAGCACCTTACATAGACCCCTTATCAAATGTATGGTTTGCAAATATTTTCCCTCAATACTTGGTTTGTCTCTTCAATCTCTTGTTTCCTTTGCTGTGCAGAAGCATTTTTTATTATGATGTAATCCCATTTGTCTATTTTTGCTTTTGTTGCCTTTGCTTTTAGAACTCTATCCAAGAAATAATTTCCAAGACCAACGTCAAGGAGGTTTTTGTATGTGTTCTCTCCTAGTAGTTTTACAATTTCAGATCTTAAATGTAAATATGTTATCTGTTTTAGGTTTACTTTTGTATATGTTGTGAAATAAAGGTCCAGTTTTATTTTTATTTATGTGACTATCATGTTTTCACAACACTATTTATTGACAAGACTGCCATTCCCCCATTGTATGTTTTTGAAACCTTTAATAAAAATCAATTGACTGCAAATAATTAAGTTTATTTCTGGGCTTCCTTTCTTTTCCATTGGTCTATGTCTTTTCCATTAGTCTGCTTTTATGCCAGTGCAATGCTGTTTTGATTATCTCATAATATATTATGAGATAAATAAGTGTGATGCCTACAGCTTTGTTCTTTTAGCTCAAGATTCCTTTAGCTATTCAGGATCTTTTCTGGTTTTAACCTAATTTTGAATTTTTTCTCTATTTCTGTGAAAAAAAATGGCACTAGAATTTTGAGAGAAATTTTATTGAATTTGTAGATCATGCTGGGTATTAGGGACATCATATTAATTCTTTCAATCCATGAACATGGGATAGCTTTCCATTTATTCGTGACTTCTTCAATTTCTTTCATCAATGTTTTATACTTTTCAGTGTACACATCTTTTATTTTCTTGGTTAAATTTACTCCTAAGTGGTTTTTATGCTATTTGTGAAAGAAAACTAAATCTTGAGGCCCCCAAATCACTAAGCTAAAGGGAAAAGTCAACCTGGGAACTGCTTAGGGCCAACCTGCCTCCCATTCTATTCAAAGTCACCCCTCTGTTCATTGAGATAAATGAATATCTGATTGCCTCCTTTTGAGAGGATAATCAGAAATTCAAAATAATGCAATAATTGGTCTCTTATCTACCTATGACCTGGAAGACCTCTCCCCACTTCAAGTCTTCCCACTTTTGCTTCGAGTTGTCTCACCTTTCCAGACCAAACCAATGCTTAGCTTGCATATGTTGACTGATGTCTCATGTCTCCCTAGAATATGTAAAACCAAACTGCACTCTGACCACAGAGGGCAATCTGGGTGGTCTAACTTAAGAACCCTCTCTCAAACAGTTAATTATAAAAAGTAAAAAATTCTTGGTTTGTTCATACATTGCTCTCCTTACATAAGCATCTTTGTAACGGGTTGTTTTTCTTTTTTTTTTTTTTTTTTTTTTTTTAGTTTTGTGTCAGATGAATCTTTTATCCATTTTATTAGCTTTGGATTTCAGAGATTTATCTTCTTCTTTTATATGGGATGTATTTCTCTGTTTCATTTTCCTTGATTCTCTGTATTGATTTCTGCACATTATGTAAAAGGACTACCTCTTCCAAATTTGTTAGGCTGTGCTTGTGTAGAAGATTATCCTCCCTAACCACCCCAGCCAGAGATTCTAAGTGCCTCTAAACACTCTTTGCTTGTCCAACCTGATGCCTTTGTTCTTGGTGACCCACAAGAAATTAGAGAATGAAAAGTTGTGCTATTACCTTGAGAGTAGTGTAATAGAAGCCAGTATCTTGGAATGCAGCTGTAGACATTGACGTACGGGATGTATGTTCCACTTTCTCCTCTCCTTGCAGAGAAGTTGAGAGGTAGAGTTTATCTTCTACTTATTCTGCCCTACACTAAGCAGAGAATCTGAGGCAGATATATATTCTTTTTATCAGACTGCTCATTTTCAACCTGGGGAGATAGCTGCTTAGTGTTTGAAAGTTTATTTGTCACCATTGTGTTTTTTGTGGTCTAGGAGACTCAGGAATGCAGAGCTCTGACAAGTTCCAGAGCTAGGTGACTTAGGAGCCAGTCCTTTGGATGAAGGCTGTAAAAGCTGGGGCACTGGATGCATGCAGAAACTACTTCCAGAGAAAATCTGCAGATCTGGAGGTATTTCTGGAACAAGCCAGGGAAAAAAGTGATGGGAGTGCCCAATCTCTGGTTCAAGCAATCAGAAGTCTCACACCCTCCTAGCCAGAAGATACTCCTTGTCTGGAGTTATCACTGAAGTCAGCAGAGAAGGCACAAGCAGTGTCTCCTCTCTCTTTCAGGCACATGTAGATTCCTCAGCCTCCCTAAATGAGAAATTAGTGAACTTTATCTCAAGAATTTATTTAAGGTGGAAGCCAGAGAAGAGGATGAAAAGATGTTCTCCCCCCTATTCTTGCTGTATGAGACCTCCAGTCACTCTTCATGGAGAGTTTCTAGAGCTGGAATTATCATTGGAGCAAGCCAGGGAAGAAGGTATGAGGAGTAGCTTCCGTCCCGTTTATGCTCAAAGGGCTTTATTCTTTATTTGCTAGGTAAGCTTCCAGATAGTGGCTCAATGGAGGCAAGAACAACAGGGAACTGATAGGAAAGCATGTGGTCAAACTCTTTTCAGAAGAAAAGTAGAAGCTAGGCTGATCCCAGGGTCTGTAGCAGCTAGGAGTGCTCATATGGTTCAAAACCCCTTTGTTCTTAGTGATTGAAGGAAATCCTTCAATATCCTATTCTTGCCTTTCCTCAAGCATAATGATTTAAGATCCAACCCCTTTGACAGGGACTTTAAAATTTGGGTACTACATGTTTTTCACCCTTCAATAAAAAGTGGGGAGTTGGGGTTTCCTTCTCAATTATAAGGTGCTGTGCTCAGGGTGGAGTTTCATGCATGAGTGTTTCTCCACTTTTTCTGCTCATTTTGATATGGATATTTTCTCAGGCTTTGTGTAGGAGCCTTTCAACTGCATTCTGGCTTTCTCTCTGAAAGAACTGATCCATGTGTAGGTGTTTACTTGATGTGTCTGTGGGAAGAAAAATGGTCAGGAGCCTCCTATTCTGCCATGTTTCTGAATTTTCTCTCCTCTTGTCAATTAATTTTGTACTGTGTGTTTTAATTTGTAGAATTGCATGTGAGTTAAATTGTTCTGCATTTCTCACTACATTTTTTTCTATTGCTCTTATAAAGTTGACCCTATAGTCACTATTCACTTCCCTTTTCTAGTACAATTTTTAAATCTCATCATTTAGTTAATAATTCTAAAACTAGTATAAAAAATATAATAAGGCAAAACTCCAACAGAAAGCAACAATACTAGCCACTAATTGGGTTCCTTATATGTGCCAGACACTATTCAGAATCTCGAGTTGTAGAAATAAATCTGATATTGTCTACCCTCAGGCAATGTAAATTCTAAAGAAAGAAAGAACAAAGTATTTAATAACATCAAAATGATTTTAAATTCATTACTCTATTAGTATATCTGTGTTGGTATTTTCACTTGAATATTTTTATATTGTACTTCCAAATCTGCTATTAGTCATAGATGAGATCCTTGAGGGTTTTGATATATAGGTGATTATCATTATTCATAGTACCTATGTTCTTTAAGGTCACTGTGAACAATGAATTAGCAAATATTGAGTAGGTGACTCTAGGAAAAATATAGGGTTAGGTTTCTGAAAGCTTCTGCTACCATATTTTCATCAGTCAGTTTATAACCTTGTTTCATGTGTTTTTATGTTTAAAGACACCTTATTTAGCATATATTATTGATTCATCAACATTAAACTCATGGCCATGGCACTATAACTTATGCCTGAACAAATCTGATCTAACATATGTATTTCCTCTATAAGGACATCACAGCCTTCTTGTGCCTAGCAACAGTAGACCATACTTCAGCACTACACTTTGGAATCATTTTAAATAGTGAAATCACTAACAAAAAACCACAAAAATGAAAAAAGGTATTAAATATCCCACAAAAAGCACACTTGTTTACAATATGAGAGCTGAAACAAGAAGGCAGAGCCTTGCCTTGTTTAACCTCAGCCAGGAATGTGCATGTTGTGTGACTCAAAATTTTTGCCACCCTGTGCACATCTGCAAATTAACACAAAACATGACAAGTATTGATTTGGGGGTTACAAATAAATTTGAGTTAATAAGCAAATTTGCAAAGACAGAATCAAGAATAATGACAATTGACTCCACTCACATTTTATCCAGCCTATTTACTGGGCTTTTTTTTTTTTTGAGACAGGGTCTCCTTTTGTGACCCAGGCTGGAGTGCAGTGTTACAATCATGGCTCACCGCAACCTCAAATTCCTAGGCTTAAGCAACCCTACCACCTCAGCCTCCTGAGCAGCTGGGACTACAGGCACAAACCACCACATGCAAGTGATTTAAAAAAATTTTTTTTTTCTAGAGTTGGGGTCTCATTGTGTTGCCAAGACTGGGACATTCTTATTAATTTATCATCAATATTTTCAACTGATTATTTTATTTTCTGTGTATCTAATCATATATTATTGGAAGAATAGTGATCTCATCTCATCATTCCCATTGGCATTTCAAATTAGGCTCCATTCTGTTATCAAAAGTCATATATATATTCACTATTATTTCAATCTTGTCAATTACATTTTATAACTTCACTGTGTCTTTTTTTATTAGCTTTAAAAAGACCTACTTGTGTTTCTGTCAGTTTTTGACTTATTTTTCAGAAATATAATCTTAATATGATCAGCACATTTTTCTTTTCCTTTTACCCAATGTAGTGTTCTATCAAGGAGATAGACTGCTAACATTGATGCGATGCTTGTTCAGTTTTGTGCATGACTTGACAAGATTTCTGTATTTATCATCCATGCTCAAGCAGCAATCCTCGAGACTATGACAAATTAAAAGGAAAAAAAAGAGTGGATTCTAACGTTGTCAGCATCAATGTTTTAAAGTAAAATATGTCTGTGAGGAACTTACCCATGCAACTGTACTGGGGATGGCTGACTTGATCTGAGATGGCACCACCAAGGTTGCCATCATATTACTAGGATACTATTCATTGCTTATGGCAGGTATTGTTGAAACTGATGAATATGTTCAAGCCACCCTATCAGATAGATACAGGTTCCTTTTCCCCAAATGTCTGCCATTTACATTTTCATCATTGTTACCGTAAGTCCCTTCCTTGATTGCCTTTGTCTATTACCTTCATGGCCAACCTCAAGGCTTTACTCACAACCAATTAAAGAACTCCACAGCTTTTTCTCTCACTTTTAATAAGCTAAAAAAAATAATTCCACTGCACTCCTTTCTTACATTGGGAGTGTTTTCATGGAAAATATTACACTTCTTATGGTAAGTTTAAAACAATTGAGAAATAACTATTTTTACTAACTTGGTGTTGAAGTTTAAAACCTTGATGACTAGGAATAAGTGATATGCAAAAAAAAAAAAGGTGAAATGATTAGTATATGTTGTTTAATTTTTTAAGATACGAAAGTTGTCATTTTTATCTCAGACTTTTGTTGCAACATTTTTAGAAGATGCTGTATTTTTACTGAATAAAAATCAAGACTAGTGAGAACACTGTGAAAATTCAGGTGATTTACTCTAAAATCAGGCTGCCTCATTGCTTAAAAGCCTGAATTTTACCTTATTGTCTCCATAGGGTGCTTTCTCATACTTCTATTCAGAGATCATTCAAGTATAAATAATACCAAATAACTTCAGAACTCATATTAACTCGCTGATGTGCAGGTAAAAAAAATGAACGATAAGCCCTTGGTGCAAATCAAGTGATTCTGAATTAAATAATATTTGAACAACAGTTATACAAAAAATACATATATAATAGCTAACATAAATTATTTAAGCCATATTATGTGTCTAAATGGAGTTAGCAGAGTGAAGTTGGTGGGATGATGTATTTTATGGTTTAAGTTATTAATCCAAAAGCATATTCAGTGCTCAAGTCATCAATTGGATGCTATTACTTATATTTCTCCCAAGAAGCGCGCGCACACACACACACACACACACACTACACTACACACATTGAATCATCCGGAATCAGAAGTCTCAAAATATCTTTCTTCTGATATGTCGTAGGGCTGATTCTTTTTTCGCAAAATGACACTGCGATAATCTACTGCTATTTCTTTTTTCCTGTCTTTCTCTGATTCATGTGAGCTAGAAACGTGCTGCTCTTGCCACCATCATGCAGTTTCCCTGTGGTCTCAGCCCTCATTGGATTGCCATTGTAGCTGCTTAGTCAACTCCCTTCTCATTTCTTTTACGCTAACCTCATTCTCATTTCATCAGGTGGATATCCCTTCTGTTCTCTACAAAATTGTTCTTTCAACAACTTTCTTGCTTTTGAATACAATAATTAATGTATCTGCTTCCCACATCTTTGCCAATTTATAGCTCTAATTTCTTCTCAAATTCAGGTGCCAATTTACCATTTCCAATCATTCCTCCATTCTTAACGCTTTACTGATTGACTTTGTTCCTCCAGCCAACAAGTTGTCAACACATTTGAGTTCAATGAGAAATATTTGTATTTATATTTATTACTATTTAGAGCTGTACTAGCATTCTTCAGTTATTTCAACTGTGTACTTCTGATCCAATTATACAGTAACTTATTTGAGAGAAAAGACCAGTTTTTCTATTATTTTCTGGTTCTTATAGTATTTGTCACAAGTATCATACATAAGATATTCTGAATAAATGTCTACTGAATGAATGATGAGTTAAAATATCCAATGATGTATTTGTAAATATCCCATTTTTTTCAAAACAGCATTTGAGATGGCACTTGTACTAAGTGGAATCCTACGTGGGTATTTGGAAATATGTGTCTCTCTATACATATGTTGGTATATTTATTTTAACAGTGTATTATAATTCATTTTAGCAATATCCAGCCACTTTTGCATCAGAAATAATTAAATCAAGAGGATAAAAGATAATTGATCAATGTCACCATAAGATTAAGACTAAAGACAATTGTGCAACTATTTATAGCTTAAGTTGTATGGCCTGCTTTTGTTTGTTTGTTTGTTTGTTTTTACTTTAAGTTCTGGGATACATGTGCAGAACATGCAGTTTTGTTACATAGGTATACATGTGCCGTGGTGGTTTGCTGCACCCATCAACCCGTCATCTAGGTTTTAAGTCCCTGCGTGGATTAGGTATTTGTCCTAAAGCTCTTCCTCCCCTTGACAGGCCCCGGTATGTAATGTTCCCCTCCCTGTGTCCACATGTTCTCATTGTTCAACTCCCACTTATGAGTGAGAACATGCGGTGTTTGGTTTTCTGTTCCTGTGTTAGTTTGCTGAGAATGATGGTTTCAACTTCTTCCATGTCCCTGCAAAGGACATGAACTCATTCTTTGTTATGGCTGCATACTATTCCAGGGTATATGTGTGATGTGGCCTGTTTTAAAAGCTCTTTTTTTTCTTCCCTTTAATCTTTCAAAGTTTGTTTTACTAACAGATTTGTTTCATTTAATGAACATTAATTAAGAAATTACTTAAGCTCTCTGACTCTGGTTTCTTCAACTGTAAGATGTGTTAAGTAATGAGGATAATACGTGAGTAGAACAGAGCACTGCCTTCAAGATCTTTATCTACTAAGGAAATCAAGATGAGGTGGGAATATGCATACTTTTTTATCTATAAATTCAATTTCATGGTATTTATTTTAAGTAAATAATCCCTAATGCATGCAAATATTTTCATTTCATGGTTTCAAACATACTCACTTAAACTTCTTTTGAATGTTAGAATAGCAGTCTTGACTATTCGGAGTAATAATTAAATGTTAACTGAGCAATAAATTGTAGAAGGAAAGATATTTCTTAGATTTAATGTCTTTTCTTGTATTCATTCTAAAAGACATTAAGCATTTGATCCAACCCAATGGCTTCAATTTCTAGGCTCATACCAAAGTAATGCATACAATTTGCTCCAAACTGCACAAAAGCTCATTTCATACTCACCAAAGCTGTTAGCCTATGCTTAAGTTTGGAAGTTCACCCTCTCATCATTTCTTTCTCTCATTCACTTCTTATAATGAATATTATTTTTATTAAAATAAAAATCTTACATTTAGAATAACAGGCCTGATGTTAGTAATTAAATTAAAAAATAAAATTTCCTCTTTATCAGTCATGATCAAACATGATACAAAACACAGTACCATTCCTCATGGTCAGCTACCAATATATACTATTGTAGCTGACTCATATTAATGCCATATGAACACTTAAAACTTTATTTCAGACCAAATTATCTGTTCACAAAATAGCAGAAACATAACATGTATGTTTCATGTCTACCACCTAAGCAATTTGCTTGCTGCCACATTTCACCTTATCTTGTTAGAGTTTAACTCAGTATTATTACTGCACTAGTATAAGGCCTTATGCTTACAGTAATTCAACACAGTGAATACTACATATATTTATTAGATAGCTTGTATTTTCAAAATTGAAAACTAGAGGCTTTTAGGTATGCTACCTAAGTGTGCGAAAAAGGTATGCTACCTAGTGTGCAAAAACAATCATTTACACATTATGTGGATCGGATGAGAAAATACAAAGAAACTTTCAGGTTTAGTGTGGGGATAGTTATTCTCAGCCAAGGCTAAGCTGAGTCTATAGTATACTCTTTGTTAGCCTAAGATAGGTACTCTTCCTAATCCAGGAAGAATATTCTGAAACTCCACTCAACTTTAATTAACTGTGTCTTGTTTTAACATCATCATAATTGAAAGAATATGTTTAGCTATTTGAGGCAAAAAGAAAAGAAAATGAAAAATGAAACAAAAGAATTGATTAAATATTTAACATTTGAAAAGCCAAAAAAGAGCAAATTATATAAATGAACAATTAAATCAACAGGAATTTCAAATTTTAAAAAAATGGAAAATATATTAAAATATATTTTGAAATACTCAAGTTCATTGGCAATCAGAAAATGCAATTCAAAACAAAAACATAAAATGTGAATCTACAAATGTAAAACATTCAGTGCTAATAAGAGCGCGGAAAATCAGGGCCTTTCAATGACTAGAAGGAGCACAAACTAGTAAAACCTTCTGGAGGGTAATTTAGCAATATTCAATAATGGATCTAGAAATATAAAAACTTTCTGACCTGTAAGCTTTATTTATAATCATGTGTAATGAGTAAATAATCATAGATTTGTAAATATATTTACTTAGCTTCAAATATATTTACCATGAGGCTATCTGTCGTAATGAAAAATGCCCAAAGATGGTTAAATGGTTTAATCAACAATGTAAATTTGTACAATGCCACATGGGCATTAGTTATGTTGTAGGAGATTACATGTTTACGTGATAGACTTCAAGATACATTGTTAAACGAAAAATACACATTTTAGAGCTCTGACATTAAACATCTTGAAAGCTGACACTCTTATCCTTAAAACAAGAAAAAGCTGAGCTGGTGTCAATCAGAGAACTATGGTCACAGGTCATATTGGCAACTTGAAACCTGGAGACTTGGTAACGCTTAGTGAAATACAGCAGTTGAGAACTGGAGTAGAAGTTAATGGAGCTATAAACTGGCAGGAACACTGAAATGGTAATGTTAATTAATTGGGGGAGGCAAAGTGTGAATTAGCTTGAGAATGGAAACCTTTTAGGGCTACCATTTTAGGAGACCTCACCACACTTCTGTGGAATTTCCCTCTAGGAATTCTACCAGGTTCTCACAGTTAGGATATGAGAAAAATCCCTTGGTTTGGGGAAAATAACCATTTTTAAATAGGCCTAGACCTCTGTACAATGAATGCCTACTCTCCAAGGACTTCGCCAGAACTCAGTTTTGAAACTTCACCTCAGTAGGCACAGAAAGTGTCTCCCAACTGGATCATCCTCAAGCCTTCCTGTGTCACCTAAGCCTAAGTGGGGGTGGGGCAGGGAGTGGGAAATATAGTCATCAGGAGCCAAAGCTTGAAGGAAACAGATTGAGAATATTGTAGCCAGGGAAGGGTTAAGGGAAGTGGGGAACAGTCAAAAGCTGCATAACTGGACTTGGAAAATTACAATCCCGACACATCAACCCACTGAAAGACTACAATTTAACCAGAAGATTATAGAACAGCACTCCTCTCCCCTGCCTTACCACCACACCAACAGGGCTTCAATATAATAACTTTGTTACAGCTGAAGGAGTTGCAAGACATAGACTCTTCCTGAGTAGTACTCGGGGGATCCCAAAATCAAGAGGTAAGACAAAAGCAAGGACTACAGAGGAATTTGAAGCCGGTGATACCTATAAATACATCAAACATTAAACACAGCCCAGCTCCTAGCCAGGTTAACAGAAATCCTCACACTACATGCCTGTTACCCCATTTCCTATTACCCTAAGCAATGTGGTCAGCTTTCAACACAAATTACAAGACATAACAAAAGGTAAGATAAAATACTCTAAAGACAAAACACAGTTATCGAAACTAGAGTACATAAAACAGATGTTGAAATAACCAGAGAATTTAAAATAATTGATATGCTAATTGATAATTGATATGCTTTTTCTGACGGAAAAAGTAGATAATATGAAGAAAAAGATGAATAATGTAGGTACAGAGATGAAGACTCTCAGAATTAAAAGGAAATGCAGAAATCAAAACACAGTAACAGGAATGAATAATGCTCTCAATCGGCTCATCAGTAGACAGGACATGTTACTGAGAATTTTAGCTTTGAAATGTATTTTAAAATGCATTTTTCTCCTTTCTCTTTAGTCTTAAGATGCAGCTTTGAAAAAAATTGTTTTGTTTTGTTTCAAACAAAAACCTTGTTTTCCCTTATCCTTACAATATAGCCTTAAAACATATTTTGAAACTCTCTCCCTTTCCCACCAAACACCTCTCTGCACCATGCACACTCATCTAACTGCATGCTTGTTAAGAAATTGCAGGGGTTAATTTTAAACACACCTGGTGTACAAACCCTGCTATAAGTTCTCCTTTAGCTAGAATTTACCTCAGTATGGATAATCTACAGCCTGGCTGCAATTGACATAGCACCAGACGGCACTCCAGGTGGACAAACTCAAAATGGTGATCAGGGCGAGACATACAGACCTGCACCCTGCCTCACTCCTAAGTATTTCCTATACCACGCTTCCCCTTTTTAAATCTCTGCCTTCAGCTCAAAACTGGAGATGGTTTATTTGAGGATTGAGCCTGGCCATCTCTCACCTGCTAGAATTTGATTAATAAAGCGGATTTCTTTTCACCACATCTCATGCGTTGTGTTTTGGCTTCCAAGCAGCAAGCAGCGTGACTTGCATTTGGTTACACTATGGCCTCTTGCACTGGGTTTGAGTTTCTGTGAAAAAGAAATAAGGGGTGAGAAGATGTTGCAATTGTTCATTTTATAAAAATATACATGTGCACAGGTATTTTAGGGGCTCATATTACTAAATGCAGCATGAGCTGGAGATGAGGCTTCCAGTCATGGAGTATAATCCAGGCATGGCTAAGAATTAGAAACATAACAAATACTTGGACACTACATACCTTAATATAAGTTGAAAAGCTATTTCAAATGACTCAGTTTGCCACAAGTGGGAATATGTGGCACGTGGAACAGTAGGGAAATAGCAGGTTTGCTGTGGAGCTTCACCAGTAAGAGCATCAGCTCTGGAGTCAGCCTGTCAGGATTCTGAACTTGGCTTTGCCACGTAAAGGCTATAAAATCTTGAGCTGCACTGTGCTTCAGGTTCCTTGCCTGTCAAATGAGGGTGGTATATGGTTGTTAAAAGGATATTCATGAAAATAACCCATAACAAACATACATCATAATGCTTCACACATAAGTAATCAATAAATAATCATTCCTCATTTCCATCATTTACTGGGTACTTATGTATGAAGTATTATGATCATTTACTGAGTACTTATGTGTGAAGCATTGTGATATATGTGTGTTATGGGTTATTTTCATTTACAGAGACCCTAGCTGACAAAATAGCTAGCCTTGCGTACATAAGTGCTAGCCCTTTTCGGGCATCATAAAGTAGTTGAAGGATACTTAAAAAATGAGACTGAACTCCTGCTTTCTTGTAATCAAGGACTGACAAGCCAGTAGATATCTGAGTTACCTTTAAAAAAAGTCGGCAGGGGAAATTCAGTAAACACAAATAACTCAAGGTTGAACAATTCAAGAAACTGGCCCAAATTTTTAGTACCAAAGTATTGTGAAATTCTAATGTTTTCACCACTTCTTTCCCATAATGTTTATTCTTCAAAATACAATGGAGGAAGAATGAGGATTTGCTCTGAATCTGGGTGATGCAAGAAGACAGAGCACGAGGATAAAAGTCAGGAAATGTGAATGCCAGTCTCCGTTCCAAGGTCCTCCTGGGGGTAAGTCATTTTACATCTCTGAGCCTCAGTTACTTTAGCTGCAATATAAAAATATTCTGATACTTACTATTCTATAATGGAAAATGTTTTGCTATGAGCACCTCTGGTCTGGCTATCGGGAGTATATCTGTATCCTAGCTTTATACTTCCAGGCTATGTGATCTTCAGGTCGCTTCACATTTTGGTCGTTTCATTCCACAGACCCACTTCGCTTCTTTGATGGTTCACCATCATAGTGCTGAGGAACGTCAGAAATTTAATGTCTTAAATTATTATTTAACATGCTACATTAAGACAAATTAAAATGTGATACAAATAGAGGAAATCAAATATTGTTTTGCAGATTATCTTTGATTTGACTGAATAGGATAAACCTCCTTTAATGCATTTAGTTCCATTCCTACATTAAAGATTAAAAAGATTTTGAGTTAAATATGACCTTTGAAATTGTGCCAACTCTGGCTATTTTGTATTTTTACTAGAAAACCAACCTAAGAAGATATGGTTAGGAAGTTGAGATAATTGTTTTCTTTTTCATCTCACCTCTGCCTAATATGATCAAATTTATCTTCTCAAGACCCATTTATTTCATGTAATCTAAATTAGTTCTTCCAAAGTACTAAGTTACTAATTTGAAACAGATGAACAGGATTTTGATTGAAGGCTTAGAAAAATTTACATATCATACATTCTTTATTCCTGTAGCTCAGTCTTCCTCGTTTTATGTATCAATATCATAATATAGAGTTAGAAAGAGAAATAGTCTCACAAAATCTAGCACAGATATCAAAATAAAACACTTTTTAAAAGTCGATTTTCAATAAATAATTATACACCATCTTAATAGTTGGAGACTTCTTGAACTAGTCAGACTACTGTCAAAACCTTTAAATTAGCACAGGATTCTCACCAGCTTTTCCTGTGTTCACTAAAGTCAAGACTTTTACATATCTGATGATCAAATGATCAGGACTATCCTCTGATAAACAGAAAATGTTGTAGAAGTTTTTACAAAACATAGTGTATTTTATCTGAGAACTGTTGCTAAGGTCACAAAGTTACTTTACCCCAGTGATGGGGATTTTCCTCTGGGTGTGAAAATTAACTACATTTTTAAAGTGATGAAACTTCTGAGCTTATGATGACTTATCTCTTTCAAAAGTATATCCTCCAAATTCTGAGGTTTATGTAGCCTCACTTCCTCAGTCTTTTAATCATCTTTCTGTCCCACAATTCTCTGTCCACATTTCTGACTGTGCAGGAATTGGAGGCCCAAACCAAGCAGTGTGACATGCTTGAGTGACAATGTAATGGAGTGATCCCAGGGACTCAGAAGTCATGGCAGAAGTATTTATTGCTTAGCAACCCAGACAAATGTCAAGAGTTTTACCAAATGCAGATGGTGAGTAGGACTGTTGAAAATCAACATTACTTTGCTATAATTCTTTTAAATTGGTTTCAACAAAAATATTAATTAATTTACCCATTTATTTGTTTGATTGATTGACGTAACAGCTTTCCGGCCAAGCACTAAGTGGCAATTACAGTCAGCTGGTCACACTAAAGGGACATAGAAATACAGAACTCAGGAGAAATATAAAACTTCTACTGGAGAATAATTATCTGCTATTCTGAATTGACATTCAGATGCATTTCTCGCATCATTTTTTCTCAGAGAGGAAAGCGACACATGATGGCATAGTTTTGAAAGTAAAATAAAAATAATGATATATTACTAAAAGACTAGATTAATGAACTACATATTTCTAGCCCAGACACCATATTTAAAATTTTGGCTGTGGGGTCTTTATTTGAACGAAATATGAGTAACTGATCGTGTTCTCATTAGCACTAGGTAGAGTTTCACGAGGACTTGAATTAATTTCAAATATGTTGTAACGAGTCAAATATAAACTAGAAAGCATTTTTTTAAATTAGAGGAAAGTACTTAGCTTAGGTCATAATAAAAATCACTCCTGCTGCCATAAGGAGTTACTACCATGATGGCATATTTATCAGTTTCCACACAGTAAGAACCTACGATAAAAACTAAAGAGAAGAGTTTATTGTTGGTGTTTTTAATATAATTCCTGAAAATGAAATAGTATGAAGGTGATACCCCTTTTCTAATCATAAACGCGGGCATGTTGTTCCTTGCTAGCAAGATACCAACGTTCGAAAAATATTAGAAAACTTTTTGGGTAGTCATTCATATGGTCCAGACTAGCAATAAAGGGAGACATTTTATCCCATAAACTAGTTGGATCCCAACCAGCCAGACCATTCAATTTACAAACATGATTTTAAAATAAAAATTATACACAGCGTCTTTAGAGAAAGAAACAAATGAAAATAAAATAAGACCAGGTTTTTAGAATTTTTTCTTCTTTATTATTCCCGTTGTTTTGTCTAATTTAATCAAATTTTAATTTCTTCTTGAGTCAGTTGCAGTACTTTGGATGTCTATCTAGGAATGTATTCATTTCATCTAGTTTATCTAATTGGCTGATATACAATTGTTCCAGTATTCCTTATTCTTTCTTACTTCAATAAGGTCATTAGTAACATTTCTTCTTTCGCTCTTTCATTCCTGATTTCACTTTTTTTCTCTCTCTCTCCCTCTCTTCCTCCCGCTGTCTCTTTTTCTTGGTCATTCTACCTAAAGATTTGTCCATTTTATTGATCTCTTTAAATAACTGGATTTTGATTTTGTTGGCTTTCTATATTGTTCTTCTATTATTTATTTCATGTATTCCTAATGTAGTCTTCAATTTTTTAATATTCGCTTTGTTTCAGGGTTTTCTCTTATTTTAGTGTTTGAAGGTGGAAGTTTAAGTTGTTGAATTGACATCTTTATTTATTTTCATTGGACCACTCATAGCTACAAATTTCCTGTAGCACTATTTTGTCTGCTTTTCATAAGCCTTAGGATGTTGTGTTTTCATTTATAGCAAAGCGTTTTATAATTTCCCTGTGATTTCTTCTTTGCTCTACTGATTATTTAGGTGTGTGTCATTTAATTTCCACATACATGTGAATTTCTCATATTTGTTTCATCATTGAGTTCTAATTTTATTCCACTGTGGTCAGAGAACATACTTTGTATTACTTTAATCCTTTGACATTTACTTAGACTTCTCTTACAGACTAAATATGGTCTATCGTGGACAGTATTTTATGGACTTGAGGAGAATGTGCATTCTTCTGTTGGATGGAACCTTCTATTAGACAACTGTTAGATGTAGTTAGTTTACAGTGCCGTTCAAGTCTCTTATTTCTGTCTAGTTACTTTATCTAATATCGAAAGTGAGGTATTGAAGTCTCCAACTATTATTGTTGAATTTTTCATTTCTCCTTTAACTCTGTCAGTTTTGTTTCCTATATTTTGGACTTTGATACTTGGTGCAAGACATAATTATTATATCTTCTCAATGCCATCACAGGCAGTCAAAATATGTAGCAGTTTTCTCTGATTGCTTTTGACAGATGCTCTGGGGAAGAGGCTGCTCTCACTAGGTAAGCTCAAGTCAGGTCAAGTAAAAACAACCTTGCCAGCAAGATCCATCAGTGAGGTAGCATAATGATCATTGGGAATGGGTATTTGGAGGAACTGTAACTCCATTGTACCCTGCCAACAACTTTCAAGTTGCTGTTTCCACTGTGATTGTGGGTTGTTTGCTTTTAAGACTCCCATAGAATTGGGCAATAGGGTATGGAAATAAGAAAAGTTAAACTGCTATAAAGCTTACTCTTCTTACTTAGGTTCAGCTGTTTTTACCGATTTTGGCAAGGCTTTGGTTAATTTCCAGAGTTCTAAAAATATTCTGAGAATTTTTGCCACTCTTATCACTTTTATGTGGGAAAGAATATTTGGAGGTCCTTTTCATTATTACTGACATCATCTTTTTATTGAGTTTAGTATATTTTGCAATGTTTTAATGCATGGCCTCAAATTATACAAACTTTAGCCCACTTTATTGCTGGATCTATTCTGATCCATAGCTGAACACTAAGAACAATAATAACTTTTCACAATAGCTAATATTATTGAGTTATTCATATGTAACATGCATAATGGTAAATTGTTTATACGCAATGGTTCTTTTAAAACAACAGTCTAATAGGTTAAAGTACTCCTCAGTCTCTCTTTTTACAAATATAGAAACAAATACCTAGGTAGCTTCTCCATCATCACAGAGTTAATGGTAGCCAGGAACTAAACCCAAGAAAGCCTTTACTCTCATGTGCATATTCTTATGCATGCACTCTAAAAACTAAAATTTGAAGCTGCATAATAATGTTGATAAAGATTTGGCTTCTCTATATAGGATGCTTCATCAAAGAGTAACATAAAGGAGGAGAAAATATTTACTTTTAATTTAGAAGTTGGTTTGGACAGCCACTCTCAGAAATATCTATTTTGAAAGATTTCTAGGAATACCTTTAAGAAAACAATGTCTCAGCAGGACAATTAGAACAATGGATTAGGGCATCCCTGGTTACTAAGACAGTGTGTAACACCACTTTGTCTATGAATGCAACAGTATTTGGAAGTAGCTAAAAAAGAAGGGAAATATAACCCCTCATTTTGTAGGCTGCTAATTGTTTGCTCTCAGATTTTTATTTTGATTCTTTACTTCTGTTAAATGTTTTGGCTTTAAAATTAGGGTGAGCCCATTTACACCATGTAATACTATGCAGCCATCAAAAAAGATGAGCTCATCCTTTGTAGGGACATAGATGAAGCTGGAAACCATCATTCTCAGCAAACTAACACAGGAACAGAAAACCAAACACCACATGTTCTCACTCATAAGTGGGAGTTGAACAATGAGAGCACATGGACACAGGGAGGGAAATATCACACACTGGGGCCTATCATGGGGTGGATAGCATTAGGAGAAATACCTAATGTAGACGACAAGTTGATGGGTGCAGGAACCCACCATGGCACATGTATACCTATGTAACAAACCTGCACGTTCTGCACATGTATCCCAGAACTTAAAGTGTAGCAGTAATAAAAAAAATTAGAGTGAGCCTTATTTCTTATTTCCCACTTTCCTATTATTTTATATACTTGAAACCTCCTATTCCCCTTCTGTTGCCATTTTGAACATTCATTTATATTATGAAGTATTTATAAATTATGAAATATTGATATACTTTTGGTCTAAATTAAAGATGTCAGAAGACTTTCACCATTAATTCTACAAAATTCTGATGTGAATTTTATCTCAACTTAGCCCTTAGAGTCTGGGTTAAGTAAACATTAACTGATATTATTTCAATTTGACTTCATAAGTAATTTTAATCATTTCATGTAAGTATCTTCAGAATTCTATTTTGATTTTTTGATGACTTTGCATATGATTCCTTTGAGTAGAAAGCCCTTTTAACTATTGCTTATCCAAATTACCCAGCCTTTAAATTTCAGTATAAAAGTTGATTCCTCTGTGATACATTCCTGACTTTCCACCTTCTGTACATCACTGGACTTTGTTTGCCCCTTTGTAACTGCATTTATCACACAGGTTTATAATTGTTTATTTACTTGTCGTATGTCAAACCAGACAAAAATTTCTTTGAGAGAAAGGGCTGAGCTCCACTCAACACATATATACAGGATCTGATGAATATGAAAAGCATCATAAATATTTCAGAATTAATAAAAGAGTAAAATTAATTTTAAAACTCATTAATTTGAAATAACAGGGTTGTTGGCTAGTCTGACTCTGGGAAAATTCTGAATTACATAAGATTTTGTAAAACAGCAACTATATTTAAGGAAATAATTTCTATTACTTTCAAACATGGAAAATATCATAAGATAAAAGGTTAATTAGCCAGTAATATCTGGGCAAATTAATTTCCAATAAGTTATAGTTCATATACTTAAAAAACTACCAGGTCATTAATGCAATAGCTTTTTTTTAATATACAAAAAAAGGTCATTGATTCCTAATGGTAGATACACAAAATAGGACCTTAATTTCCAGGTGATGTGGCTTTAACAAGCTATTCATTTTAACTGCATTCCAAAACCATAATAATTAATAAGGAAACAATTATTAAATATTTTTATTCGAGATGTTATTTATTTTTTACAAAAAAGAACAGAAATATCTCAACAGAAATCTTTCATATTAAAGGAATTTTATTACAGTTACTTTCCATTATTCCATATGGCCTCATGTACTCTGTTTGCTGTGTATTTATAAAATGAGAGAAAAGCAAAAGGTTAGTTGTAAACACATTTGACTCCATACATGATTTTTTACATTTTTTTTGGTGTCAGCTGCAATTGTGTTTGAAGTGCCCAACTATTGTAAAATCAGTTCCAGTATGGGATTAAAGAACAAAAACAAAGTAATATGTGAAACAATTTATTTCTATTACTAATTTGAGGCTTGTCAGGTCACTAGCAAAGTTGCCCAAGCATTTGAAGAGCTTTAACCTAACAAGTAAAATTACATTGTTCTGAAATAAAGTGTCATCTGATATGACGTTAACTTGCACCTTTGGGGTGTCTGGATATTGCTATTCAGGTCACTGAGAGAACAGGAAACATACACAAAGCTGCATGAAAAAGATAATTCACCTTATGTAAGTGAATGTTTTATAGATTTTGTAGATAAAATAGATTTTTCATCTTTTCACTAAATAATAGCTACTATATCTTTGTTACATATTTTTTCAGTAGCTTGGTTCTCAGCACATGAAAAAATACATGGTGTCATCTCATTCTATTTGTTTATAGTATATGTTCAAAATAACCCATCAGAATGCCTCTGAGCATATGTAAAAAGGAAAAACTCAAAATCACTTATAAAAAGGGAGAAAGAGCTTAGATATTTTTTCTTTCTTGGGAATAGGGGAAGCTTAATTAATTTATTTTTGAAAATTATATAACATCAAATACCATCCAATCTGGTTTTCTTAGTACCTAGTGTGCTAAGGGCATTTAGGATATTTTTGTAGTATGTATTTGTCTTCTCCCCATATTTATTGCATTCTTATAGCATTTATATTTTAACTTATAATTAGTTTTTATATTTTTATACATGCATATAAGCTGTTGCAATAGGCATATTGTAATGAGTCCAATGAATAAATAAAATGTGATTTTTACTTCTGCTGCCTCTACTGATCTTATTTTCTGCAATCACAACTGTTTTTATTACTAATATTAATAATAATAATTGCTTTTCCCTTCCCTCTAGAAAAGCAATAATAATATGAGTGCTGAATCATATTTTAAAAATCCAGAAACATAGTTGAAATAAGTGAACAGTTTACATAGAGTTTTGATAAACATTTCCTCAAAGTCTAAAAGCTCTTTGGAAATAATGATGAGCTATGTGTCAATTTAGAAACAGTCATTGTCACTTTTTCTATATCCTCCAGAATCTTTGAATATAAACCGAATCCTTTTCTTGTTCTTTGTAATGATGACATAGATTTTATCTACACACAAAAGGAATAGGGCAATAGCACATTACGTTTGTAACTTATTTCACATTGTTAAATTCTGCTCAAATCCCACCTTTTTCATATGATCTTTCCATTTAAAATGTCATTATGAATTTATATAACTTTAGTAATAGTTTAGCTTATATGTGCCTCTCTCTCCTATCTCTATATATGCACACATGTATATCATATATATATTATTTATGTAGTTTTCATTAGAACTTAGGGCTAAGCGCATGAGGAGTCTTTCACATTTCTAATATTAATGTCATTTATGTCATTCTTAAAATAGCCCCTATGAATTTGTTTTATTAATGTATTTATGAATTCTTAATATAGAAAAAATTGCTTCTTTCCAGATTCCTTTCCAACATTTTTAAGACTTTATTTATTTGCTTTTGTTTATCCTCTGCCTCACCTAGCAGGCAGAGACAATGTCTAATGCAGAAGGCCCCTAATTTATGATGGTTTAACTTACTACTTTTAGACTTTACAATGGTGCAAAAACAATATACATTTAATAGAAACTGTACCTCAACTACCTATACAACCCTTTTGTTTTACACTTTCAGTACAGTCTTTAATAAATTTTGCGAGTTACTCAACACTGTGTTATAAAATAGGCTTTGTGTTAGATGATTTTGCCCAATTATAGACTAATGTATGTGTTCTAAATATGTTTAAGGTACGCCAGGCTAAACTATGACGTTTGGTAGATTAGGTGTGTTAAACAGATTTTCAACTTATGATATTTTTAATTTGCACTGGGTTTATCTGAATGTAACTCTCATCATAAGTTGAGGAGGCTGTCTGTATGTCCATTATAATGATGAAATGTTAACACTACCTAAGGTCTGATTAACATGAGCTCTCTGTATGGAGATATTTATCTACTCAGTAGGGGAGTTTCCATAAGCAGAGCAGCTTCACTTCTGTAAATGAGAAATTCTGCCATTTGGGTGGATGGGAGCAATGAGCAATGAAAAAATGAAAATGGTTGGTGGCAAACATTGGATGCCACTGGTAAAGAGGCCCTAAGATAAATACTTAAGTTCCTTCGGCTGGACAACAGCTAGACAATGGCCTGTAAAGAAGAGAGAAGTTGTGACAACGGGTTCTCTCCAGTGTCAGTCAAAATTGTGTAGATACTCTCAAAACCATGAGTGTGTAAAATAATATTTATCAGATTCATATTCTAAATCGTATAAAATAAATTAACTCTCTCCTCCCTTACAATGTAAATGCTTCTGCAATGTAAACAGCAGTTAACATTTCATATGAATGAAAATAATCTTAGTAAAGTTCCACTTAATATAGATGGTTCCCAAGTTACAATGGTTTAACACAATTTTTAGACTCCTATCCTATTTTTTTTCTATTAGCTGTTCTGTTCTCTTAATTTCCAGTTTTTAAAATGGTAATTATTCATCAACATTTGTGAATCCTATAATCTAATATGTGTATCGAAAGAAATACAAAATCGAAGAGAATTGATTTATGGCAAAGACCTGAGAAGGTCTCAGAGGCCAGCCATAGGTACAGCAAATAGCAGCTTTGAGGCTTCACATTGCAAAGGTTTGTTGCAAGTCAATACATAAAGTGTCTATGCACAGACACGCAGAACATTAGCATTCAAATATCTACTCCTAGGCAAGATGAGATCTGGGGTGTACTTTCCAAAATATTGAAACTGAATATTGTCCTAGTAAAAATGTGCCCTAGGGTTGATTATAGGAATTAATTGATGGTGTCAAAAGACAAAACTAAAACAACTTTAGTTTAAAAATCTAATTGTCTTTTATTAGCAATTCTAAAATCAGTCAACATCTCATTCTCTGAAATAGAATGGGTTTTCCACTGGGCATTATAGAATGGTTTTTTTTTTTTTTAGGAAACCTCAATTTTTAAAAGTGAGTTGGTTAACAGGTCACTGTTGGTCACTTTCTTTGTAAGGGTTAAAATGGAGCTGATTTTCTTATTATGCTGACTCAAGTAGAGTAAGTTCTTTCTGATTGGTTGGTGTCAACTCCCTGCTTTCAGGAAAAACTGGTCTGTTTTGGGACCTCCTTGCACTTAGCATTAGTGACTCCATTTTGGTTTGGTCTCGTCTGCTAGGGCCAAGTGCAAGAGGCTAGTCCAAAAAAATGACTTCCCATAAACTTTCTTTCATAATAGCCAGTAAGATGGTCAAGTGCTCAGACTTCCTTGGCCATCTCACAAATGGAATTCTAGTAGCCAGTCATTAGCACTTAGCCAGAGCTCAAACATATCTCTATTGGAGAAATTCAATAGGAACAGGGAAAAGATCTCCATATATCTGCTTCTGCCTACCCAAATGGAAACTTACTTGTCACAAGTATCATTTGGGTACCTGATCTCTTCTTTAGTGTCTCACATCTAAACATAAGAAACACAAATAATTACCTCTATTTGAAGAGAGCTTTTAACTCAAGAAATAGCCTAAATTAATAAAAGAACCAATTAAAGTAATGGAGGGGAATGAAAGAAAACTCTTGTTAGTATTTTCGAAGGGGGATGATGAGGAAGACATTCCATTCACAATATAAGAACAAGTTGCTATGCGTATAAGCCTTCTATTACTGTGTAATAAGTTACCACAAACTTGTGGCTTAGTACAACATACATTTATTATCCCACAATATTTCTGCTCAGGTCTCACAGCACTGCAGTCAGGTGTGGTCTTCTGAGTAATAGGAGTGAAATAAAAATAGTTCTTTCTGATTATCAGCCTTCTGTTATTACTTGATTTATTATAATAATGTGCTTGTGGTTTTAAATTTTAAACTTCTTAACCATGTAGACGCATCTCCTACTATAGCTGTTTTGGGGACATAATTGAATATAATTCAGATATAGGCATATATTGGTGATACTGTAAGTTCAGCTCCAGACCTCCACAAAAGGCAAGTATTGAAACAAAGCAAGTCACACATTTTTTTAGCTTCTTAGTGCATATAAAAGTTATGTTTACACTACACTGTAGTCTATTAAGTATGCAAAAACATTATATCTAAAATCAATGCATTTACCTTAATTAAAAATTATCTTATTACTAAAAAATGCTAATACTCATCAGAGCCTTCAGAGAGTTGTAATCTTTGCTGGTGAAAGGTCTTGTCTTGATGTTGATGGCTGCTGACTGATCAGAATGGTTGTTGCTGAAGGCTGTAGTGGCTGTGGAAATTTTTAAAAAGAAGACAAGATGAGGTTTTCAGTATCAACTGTCTTTTCCTTTAATAAAAGATTTATCTATCGAATGTGATGTTCTTTGATAGCATTTTACCCACAGCAGAACTTCTTTCAAAATCAGGTCAATCCTCTCACTGCTTTATCAACTAAGTTTATGTAATATTCTGCATCTTTTGTTGTAATTTCTAAAATGTTCACAGCATATTTACCACAAGTAGATTCCATCTCAACAAAGAACTTTCTTTGCCCATTTATTAAAAAAAAAAAAAAAAACTCACAAAAATCCTCATGCATTTAAGTTTATCATGAGAAAGTTTGCAGCAATTCAGTCACATCTTCAGTCTCTACTTCTAATTCTAGTTATCTTGCTATTTCTACCACATCTGCAGTGACTTCTTCCCCCTTAAATCCCTCAAATTCATCCATGAGGGTTGGAATCAACTTCTTTCAAACTCCTGTTAATATTCATATGTTTACCTTCTCCCATGAATTAAAAATGTATTTAATGGCATCTAGAATAGTGAATTCTTCCTAGGAGATTTTCAATTGACTTCACCCACATCCATCAGAGGACTCACTATCTGTGGCAGCTGTAGTCTTACATAATGTATTTTTTATGTAATAAACTAGAATATCAAAATTGCCCCTTGACCCATGAGCTACAGAATGGATGTGGTGTTAACAGGTATAGAAAAAAAAAAAAAAACACATGAATTTCCTTGTACATTTCCACCACAGCTCTTGGGTGACCAGGTACCTTGTCAATGATAAGTAATATTTTGAAAGGGACCTTTTCTTCTGAGCAGCAGGTCTCAACAGTTGACTTAAAATATCCAGTAACTCATGCTGTAAACAAATGCACTGTCATCCAGGTTGTTGTTCCATTGTTAGAGGAACACAGGTAGAATAAATGTAGCATAATTCTTAAGGGACCTAGAATTTTCAGGATGGTAAATTAAAACTGTCTTCAGTTAAAATCACCAATGGCATTAGTCCCTAACAGGAGTCAATCTGTCTTCTAAAACTTTGAAGCCAGACATCGACTTCTCTCTAGCTAGACAGCATCTTCTTTCAATAGAAGGTTTAAAAAAAAAAATCTGCATCGAATATCTGTTGTTTAATGTGGTCATCTTCATCCACTATCTTAGCTAGATCTTCGGATAACTTGCTGCAATTTCTCCAGGTGCACTTGCTGCTTCATCTTGCTATTTTATCTTATAGAGACAGCTTCTTTTCTTAAACTTCATGAACCAACCCCTGCTAGCTCCAAACTTTTTTCTGCAGCTTCCTCACCTCTCTCAGCCTTCATAAAATTGAAAATAGCTAGGACCTGGCTCTGGATTATGCTCTGGCTTAAGGGAAAATTGTGGCTGGTTTGATTTTCTATTCAGATCCCTCAAACTTTATCCATATTAGCAATAAGCCTTTTTCACTCTCTTATCATTCTTGTGTTCATTCAAGTAGCATTTTTAATTTCCTTCAAGACCTTTTGCTTTGCATTCACAACTTCTCTGTCTTGTACAAGAGGCCTAACTTTCAGCCTATCTCACCTTTCAACATGCTCACTTCACTAAGTGTAATCATTTTTACCTTTTAATTTAAAGTGAGAGGCATGTGGCTCTTTTTTTCACTTAAACACTTAGAGGCCAGTGTAGGGATATTCGTTAGCCTAACTTTAATGTTACTATGTCTCAGGGAATAGGGACATTCAGGCGTGACCAGTTAGTTTGTGGAGCAGTCAGAACACACACATTTACCAATGAAGTTCACAATCTTATATGGACATACTTTGTGTATTCCATGCCTCTTAAAGAAAATACAAACACTAATGGGACCCACACATGACAATCAAGAAAAGAGGAGGCAAACATTAGCCGACTGGCCATTCCTTCACTCTTTCCATGCTGTACTTCAGAAGCCTCCCTCGTCCCTCACCCTGCCTCAAGGTGTTCTAGAAGGCGTGTTCTGAGAGTTATTGTTATTGCCTTTAGAGAGCTGCCAGACTTGAGGTATCCCTTAGGATCATTTTATCTTCTCAAACAAACCAATCCAGGAGTTAAAGGAGGGGTGAAATGGGAAGTAGTCTCTAGTAATAGAAATAAAAGATGAGGACTTCAGCAGAAAGGAAAAGTAGTTCACTCCTTCTCCAGTAAAATCATGAGGGTTTGGGATGGTCATAAAGGCATCCTAGCATCACTCAGGCAGCCAAACTGTGAGCACTTAGTGATTCCAAAATGGATCCCAGAAGGACAATTCCATTTATCACATAAGAACTTTAGGGAGGCAGAACATTTAGAAAATCTGTCCAGGAAGCTCTCCCACACCTTCAGGCTCTGTAAACTAGTTTCTAGATACAAAATACATATATATCCAAAATTTGGCACCATGGGAAGAGAGGGCTTGCCAATTTCATAAAGAAGAAATGAATTAATGCTGTTTTAATTAAATCTATTTAATATAACTCTGGCAATAATTCCTGTCCAGTATCTCAGCTATTTCCAAGAGTGCTGAGAAAAGTAAAATATGCCAGCACAGCCATATTCTATGAGCTTATTTCTTGAAAAATAGTTTCACATAACAAACACAAATTGCAATAATACACTACAAATTTTATTTATATATATATATATTTATTTATATATATATATATATCTTCCTTTTTGAAAGCCATTTATTGTGTAGCTAAGAAGTTCCAGGCCTACACCTGATACCAAGCATAATGTCTGACCTTAAGAAGTTAGCTAGTGAAGAAGACAGAATCATAAATTAAACACTGCATTCAGATGAGGCACAAAGGTGGGCGGCACTTGGCTAGGACAGTTGAACAGAACTTCTCTTTTATGGTAAGAACATGAGAGTCATCCTAGTGGAAGTGGCCTTGAGCTGAAGGTGAAATGAAAGTTAGCTTGATTCCAAAATCAAGTGAAAGACAGCAGAGTGGATAACTGTTAGGATGCTGTTTAGTGAGCACAACAAAAGTCAGCTGGCATGGAGCACAGAACTAGCATAGCTTAAAAGAACAGAATTTGGTTTTGCTTTGTTTTCTTCTTACATAATAAACTCTCCTTAGGTAGAAAGCTTGATGCTAACACAGCTGTAAAAGGAGTTGATGGAGGACACAGTCTCCTTTTAGCTTCCTGCTGCACCAATCTTAGCATGCAGTTTGCTCGCTTGGCTGTTAAAATTCCAAGCATCATTCCCCATGTCAGACCAAAAGAAGCAGGGAAAGGTGAAGAGAAAAAAAAACATGGCCCTCCATCTTTCTGTTTTTATTAGAAGAATAATAGTTTTTCCAGATGTCTTACCCAGTAGATTGTGGCTGTTTTATCATGGACCAAAGCTTGATTGCATGGCCGCCTTTAAAGGCAAAGAAATCCAGGGACATGAATATTTCTAACTTGGCACATTGCCTCCCACCAGAAAATGGGGTTTTCCTGGTGAGAAGGAGAAAGCAGATACTGTATTGGAAACTACTACCAGAAGTGCCACTTCAGAGAAGATAGAGTAGATTATTTTTCCTTATTCTTCCCACTAACTGCAACTAAAACGTTTGGAGAGTATGTGTAAAACAAACATAAGATTGCTAAAGGTAAAGAAAACTTAGACTTGCTAGGGACCTTGAGACTCAAGGGACAATATGGTGGTGAGTCCTCTGAGTTTTGCCTCACGTATCACAAATGTGGAGCTGAGGAAGCTTGCAACCCAGATATGTCAACAAGTTCAGATGAAAAAAAAAAAAAAAAGATCCCAACAAAACCTTTTAGTCAAAGGACCAGGAAAGGAGCATCCTAGCAAGAGAAAACTTTCAGATGATAACCACTGTACTACAACTAAACACTGAAAAAAAAGAAAAAAGAAAAAACTGTAGCCTCACCCACATGCCAGCAAAAGCTGAGCAGGGAGCCAAGATTTCCAATGTAGCGAAGCTGTAAAGAGGTACTACAAAACCTCTACTGGCAATGTAAAGAGGGCCAAGTAGGAAGCTGGAACTTTGGTCCCTGCTGTCCAGGACATCCCCTCTCCTTCCCACTCCTCCGTCACTACCATCAGTGGAAAGCCTGAATTTGCAACATCACCTCATACCATCACCTGCTGGGAAAGTGTTGGAGAAGGCCTAGTGGAAAGCAGAGACTTGCAGCAGCACCCAGGGTTAACAAGACCACCCACTCCCACTTAGAAAGAAGAGTACTCCCTTTCTCTTGTGTGTCAGTTAAGGGCAATAGGAAATGAGAATTCTACCTTGACCTGCTGTCATAAAATAGCCCCAACTTTCTCCTTCTGTATTGGTATCAGAGAAAGCTAAGAAGTTTTATATAAGATCCATCATCTTATAATATGAAAATGTCCAAATTTCAATAAAGAAATTATTCATTATACCGAGAACCAGGAAGATATCAACCTAAATTTTTTAAAGGCAATCAAACGATGCCAGTACCACTGCCATAAACACACAATAGGAAAAGGAGAATCTCTTAAATAAATGGTGTTGGAAGAACTAGATATACATATACAGAAGAATGAAATTAGGCCCTTATCTCATATATATATACACAAACTAATTTAAAATGAAACAAAGACGTAAGTGTAGAGTCACAAACTACAAAATTAGTAGAATAAAACATATGAGGAAAGCTCCATGTCATTGGTCTGGACAAGGACTTTTTGGATATGATCCCCAAAGCGCAGGTGAAAAAACTGAAGAAAACAAAACAAAACAAAACAAAAAAAACAGACAGATGGGAATACACCAAGCTGAAAACATTTTGCATAGCAAAGGAAAACGACAAAACGAAGAGACAACCTATTGAATAACAGAAAATATTTGCAAACCGTACATCCTGATAAGAAGTTAATATCAAAAATATGTAAGAAACTCAAACAACTCAATAGTAAGAAAACCAGAGACATGACTTAAAAATGAGCAAAGATCCTGAATAGACATTTCTCAAAAATAGGGTGACTATATTTAGCAACTTATTATATATTTCAAAATAGCTAAAAGAGATTTGAAATATTCACAACACAAAGAAATGATAAATGTTTGAGCTGATGGATACACTAATTACCCCGATTTGATCATTTTACTTGGTATGCATGTATTAAAATATCTTATGTTCCCCATAAATATTTACAATTTTTAGTATCAATAAAAACATACATGAACAGGAAAAATTGTATAGCTATAACTATGACACCACTAGTCATTCTGACTTTAGAGACCATGCTCTTGACCACTGTAATTTTTGCTACCTTTTACTCAAAAAAGAAACATTCATTTCATAAAGTAAAAATTAAAAAGACACATAAATGGCCAACAGGTGTATTTTTAAATGCCCAAAATCACTAATCATCAGGGAAATGTAAATTAAAACCACAATGAGATGTCATCTTATACCTCTTAGAACAGCTATTATCAAAAAGACAAAGATAATAGGTATTGGTGAGAACGTATTGAAAGGGAACCCTGTCATACTGTTGGTAGAAATGTAAATTAAGACGGTCATTATGGAAATCAGTATAAAAGTCTCTGAAAAAATTAAAACTAGAACTACAATATGATCCAGCAATCTCAGTGCTGGATATGTATCTAAAGGAAATGAAATCAGTATAATGAAGAGATACCTGTACTCTTATGTTCATTTGCAGCATTATTCATAATAACCAAGATATGTAATCAGTCTGCATCTATCAGTGAATCAATGTCGCTATGGTTGAAACCTTGGTGCCCTTTCAAACTTTAGTTGTACCTAGGCATCCCTGTGAGCTGAGGCTTGGGTAGCAACCAACAAAGTTTTGAAGATATGGCTGCTGGCCTGTGCCTCTCCCTCTATTGTATTCTGGAAGCACCTAACTCAGTTGATCTCACAGGCTCAAAGCTGGAGGGGAATTTGCCTCAAGATAAATCATACCTTGAATCTCATCCATAACTGATTTAGATGATTTTTTAGACAAGACTGGATTTTGGACTTTTGAGTTGACACTAGAACAAGTTAAGACTCAGGGCTATTGTGGTGAAATTACTATATTTTGCTTATCAGAAGAACAGGAATTTGTGGAGGCCATGGGAAGAATGCTGTGGTCTAAATGTTGGTGTGTCCCCAAAATTCAGGTGTTGTACCCTGATAATCGAATAGTTTTAAGAGTTGAAGGCTTTGGAAAGTGATTAAGTTGTGAGGGCTCTATCCTCTTTGATGGGATGAGTGCCTTTATAAAAGAGGTTGAAAAAAGCTGTCTTTCTTCTCCTTGTGAGGATGCATCCACAAAATGCCATCTGTAAGGAACAAGATCTCAGCAGATACAAAATCTGCTGGTGCCTTGACCTTAGACTTCACAGCCTCCAGAACTGTGAGCAATAAATTTCTGTTGTTTGTAAATTACCCAGTATAAGGTTATTTGTTACAGCCTTCTGAGTGGGCTAAGAAAAATGAATAAATAAAATATAGCATATAAACACAACAGAATACTATTTAGCCCTAAAAAAGGAAGAACATTCTGTCAAATCCTGTTGTTTGCAACATGAATAAACCTGGTGAACATTATACTGAGTGAAATAAGTCAGGTACAGAAAAACAAATACTGCATAATCTCACTTAAATGTAAAAATTTAAGAAACTGGAATTCATAGAAGCAGAGAGTAGAGTGGTGGTTACCAGGGGCCAAAGTGCGATGTGTGTGTTGGGGGAGGGGGTGGAGAGATATTGGTCAAAGGAGACAAAAATTTAATTAGATATGAAAAGTAAGATCAAGATATCTTTTGTACAACATGGTGTGTATAGTTAATAACACCATCTTGTATACTTGATAATTGTCAATGGAGATTTTAAGTGATCTCACCACAAAATGAAGATAAGCATATGAGGTAATGCATATATTAATTAACTTGATTTAACCATTTCATAATGTGTAGGTATAGATAATATGAGTGTGTTTATATGTGTGTATATATATGTATACATCATATGTTGTATGCCAGAAATACATACAATCTTCATTTTTCAGTTAAATATATATGCAACAAAATAAATACATTAAAATAAAACAGATGTCAGTACTGAGATGACAAAGAGGTTACAATAATCTGAGAAATTTTAAAGCAGCCATGGTAAAAATGATTAAATGAGCAATTACAAAAATGCTTGAAATTACCCAGTTTGTTGTTACAACAACAAACTAGAAAAACTCAGCAAAAATGTAAAAAAAAAGATATAAAGAAGAACAAAATGGGGAATTTGGAAATGAAAATGCTGTAACTGAAATATATATTTCAGTAAATGGAATCAAAAGCACCAATTAAAGAGATTTGAAGAGTATATTTTAAAAGATTACCAAATTATATGCTGTCTACAAGAAACTCACTTCAAATAAAACATTAGCAGATTAACAGTAAAAGTATGGAAAAAGATATTTAAACATTTATCAGAGGGAAGCAGGAATAGTAATATTAGCATAAGATAAAGTATACTTTGGAAAAAATAAAATTTACTAGTGACAAAAAGGGACATTACATAATGATAAAACAAACTAACAAGAAAAAAAGATCACTCCTAAATGCATATGCACCAAACAATAGAGAAGCAAATTAGATGAAGCAAAAACTGATAGAACTAGAAGGAGAAAGAGGCAAATCTGGAATTATAGTTAAGAACTTCAAACACCCTTTCTCAACAATTGATACAACAACTAAAGAGAAAAATCAGTGGTGAGAACATACAGACAACTAAATCAACAAGATTTAATCACCGTTTACAGAACATTTCACTCAACGATAGCAGAAAACCTATTCAACTATCTATAGAACAAAAAGTGAAACAGATAATATAGCCACAAAACACATTTCCACAAATTTAAAAGCAAAAGTATATTCTCTGACCACAGTGAAATAAAACTGAAACGACAACAAGAAAATTTCAAAATATTTGAAAATGCTGGAAGAAAGGAAGATATTACTCAATTTCCAATTTGCTTTCAATTTCTGTTTTTGCAGGGGAATAACCTCTGCACTAGAAAATTAGAACAAATATCTAGTATGTCATCAATGGTCCCAGTGTATGACTGATGGATGGATGGTGTATAGATGTATTTTACCCTTTACACTGCACCACTACCTTGTGACTTTATGTCTTTTATCCGCAGTTGATTATGAGTTATTTGGAGAAGGGCCTATAAGGACAAATCTTCTCTCTCTCTTCTTTGTACCAGTGCTTTGAACATGGTAATTATTCAGAAATTATAGTTGAGTTTAATGACTGCTTAATTGACTGATCATTTGAATGAATTATAGACATAGACAATCCACTTATGAATGGACCAATGAGGTTGATCTTTGAAGCACTGATATATGAGGTTGATCTTTGAAGCACTGATATAAATGTTTCATTAGTTCTCAACTAACCTCTCTTTACAAAGGAAACACATGTGAAAGGAGTGGAAAATAAGAACAAAAGCAAAGAAGCCAACAAATATGTCAAGCACAGGAATTTGTAATTAAACTTGAATCTTCCACGCAGTCTGGTTGCACATGGAAAAATATGGTCAGTTAACCACATTTTAACATTTACCGAAAGGGTATCCAGGACCTTAGATTTAATATAAATAAATCAAATGATGTCACTGTCAAATAAAAGTATAAACTCAGAATATGATGATAGAAGCTTATAATTAGGTCACAGGAAGTGATAGTCACAGTAGTCTCTGCTGGTCAGAGTACATGTGGAACATGGTGACCAATTGTGGTGCTTCATTTAAAGATGTAAATTAATAAACTCTAGTATGTTTTAGGGAAATGTGACCTGCTTGGTAAAAGGTTTGAACTATATTATTTAAGTAATAGTTGTAAGAATTTGTGAGGGGAAAATACAAAAATTGTCCTTTAGTATTTGGTAGGCAGTCATGTAAATAAGGGAAAAAATTCTGCAGGAATTAAATTGTAAGGATATGCTAGAGAGACAGTTTATTTTATTTTTTTTGTTTTGTTTTGTTTTTTGTTCTGTTTGTTTTTTGAGGCAGAGTCTTGCTCTTGTCACCCAGGCTGGAGTGCAATGGCATGATTTCTGCTCACTACAACCTCCGCCTCCCAGGTTCAAGCAATTCTCCTGCCTCGGCCTCCCTAGTAGCTGGGATTACAGGCGCCTGTCACCACGCCCGGCTAATTTTTGTATTTTTAGTAAAGACGGGGTTTTGCCATGTTGGCCAGGTTGGTCTTGAACTCCTGACCTCATGATCTGCCCGCCTTGGCCTCCCAAAGTGCTGAGATTACAGGCGTGAGCCACCGTGCCCAGCAAACAGTTTATTTTAATATTTAACTCAAAAAGAGTTTCTTATTGCTATGGCATCTCAATAAAAGGGCGTGGCTTCCCTGAGAAGTAACCATCGTTCATAGAAGAGTTTATGAGGCCTTGGATGAGTATTAGCCAAGGGTGTTAAAGAAGAGATTCCTAGAGAAATTGGGTCAGATGAATTCTGAAACCTATTTCAATTCTCCAATTCTATAACTCTATGATACTAAAGCAAAAATATGGATGGATTTTCACAAAATCAACTGTACGGATTTACTGAATCTTACATGCCAGCAATAATTTACATATAACCCAAATTAAGATTAAAATCTGCAACTTTTCTTTTGAGCAAAACTAATTGGGTGACTTCAGATTCAAACCTACATCCTGAGTTTTATAAAAACAGTGTTCCAAATAACTCTACCAATGAGCCCATATTTATTACTCAATACTAATTGGCAACTACGGTTCTAGTTTCAATAATAGTTTACAAAATTCCTGACAACTCTGGCCTATTTGTATTCACTAAGTATAATTCTCTTTGATAGTATGTTTTAGGAATAAAAGTATTGAAAGATTCATGGCTATTTATATAAAGACAGTTTACTTTTTAATGAAAATGGCAATGATATATACATGGGTCAAGATAGAAAGTGAATGAATCTCTTCAAATAATTCTTAAACTACATATGATAAATTATGAAATAAAAGACAACTGTATTTTTATATAGCTTATGCTCCCCGGCAGAAAAATACTTGCCTTCATTTTAACAATTAGGTGTTTTTGGCTGAGTGTGATGGCTCATGCCTGTAATCGTAGCACTTTAGGAGGTCGAGGTGGGCAGATCACCTGAGGTCAGGAGTTCAAGACCAGCTTGGCCAACATGGTGAAACCCTGTCTCAACTAAAATACAAAAATCAGTGGCAGGCGCCTGTAATCCCAGCTACTCGGGAGGCTGAGGCAGGAGAATGGCTTGAGCCAGGGAGGCAGAGGTTGCTGTGAGCAGAGATCGTGCCATTGCACTCCAACTTGGGCAACAGAGTGAAACCCTGTCTCAAAAAAAAAAATAAATAAAAATAAAAATAAAAATATAGGTGTTTTGAGAAAAGTAATGATACCAATAATTATGAATAACAATATGGTTTGCAGTATTAACAACAATAAAAATGTGAATCTTGAACTTTATGGGCTGACTGTCCAATAACTGGCATCACACAGGGCAACAATATCTGCTATATAATCATTGACATGACATCTCACACACACAAATTGTGTGACACTCCATAGAGTTCCAGTTTCACTCCATTAAATCTTATTTCCAGGTTTGGCTTCCAGAATAACTGAGCTAAAAAACCAGGACCTCTGAGTGAAATTACTACTTATGCCTTGATGATAAAGAAATGTTAAATTGTCTTTCACGAATGATGCATAATGTGAAAAGAGACAATTGTGAAGATAAATAGCTTTAGGAGTTATCACTTTTCTTAACATTTTTGCAGGGAAAACACTTAAGAAAAAGACTAAAGTAGGTGGCATTTAACTTCAAGAAAATCATGATTCTTGACATTTGATTACTGAGAAACTCTGAAACTTGGATTACCATTCTCTGGTAAAGGAGTTATGTTCCTTTAGAGGCCCTGGAGATAAATTATCAAGCTTCTCTAAGATTTATGAGGTATTTCGGGAAGTGTGTAAGTAAACCAATATTTTCCTCTTAAATCTTCAAAGTAAAAGAAAGAAATATGCATAATGAGGTTCTTTTTGATGTACAAGCAAAAGATTTAAGAAATACATCAGAAAAGCAATATATGCTCATGAAATCACTTCAAAAGAAAAGATTTCTGAAGAAGCATATGACTACAGAATTTCTTCCACCCACTTTCTTGAGAAAATTGCTTCATGCACTGCTGACACATTGATTAGGTAAAGATGGAGGGAGACAAAAAGAAATGCCTTATTGCATCTGATGAAACTCACTGAAATAACTGAACCCAGAGACAAGACACTTTAAAACTCAAAGCAATCTGGCTTGATGAAAAAGAACTAGTTTGCTGGGGAATGTCTATGGTGGTGTTGCCTAATACTCAACACACGGGCAACTTTGAGAAAGGTCACTAAATATCTCCATGACCAGAACTTTGCCCAGCTAGAAGTAATCACAATGATTACTACTACTGAGTTTGTCATTGCTGTGATAGATGCTTTACCCAACTTTATTAATTTGGTGAATTTAGGCACATCCCTACCTCTAATCTTCAATTTTTTCAGCTGAACCAAGATTAATGTTAGTTCTGCAATTTGTGAGGATTAAATGGGCTAAGGTATTTAGCACATACCATAGTGTCTGATACATAGTGAGGATTTTGTGAACATTTCCTTATTATTATTAACTCCTCAATTATACCCTAAGATAGATATTATTTAAGGATGGAAACCACAATGAACTAATGGAACTGGGTTAGATGCCAGAATCCTCATACTCTTACATAAATTGTGTAAACTGGCTGACATGTTTTGCTTGGCAGACTATATTTAGCCCACAGAATGTTTTCATTTTCAGATTTTGATTGTTTCTCAATATGTAAAAATAGATTTCACAAATGAATTTTGATTTCCAGCTTTCATGAAAAATATGATGCCTCCAGCTTTGTTCTTGTTTCTTAGGATCGTATTGGCTATATGGGCTCTTTTTTGGTTCCATACGAAATTTAAAATAGTTTTTTTCTAGTTCTGTGAAGAAAGTCAGTGGTAGATTGATGGCAATTGCATTGAATCTATAAATTACTTTGGGCAGTATGGTCATTTTCATGATATTGATTATTCCTATCCATGAGCATGGAATGTTCTTCCATTTGTTTGTGTCCTCTTTTGTTTTGTTGAGCAGTGGTTTGTAGTTCTCCTTGAAGATGTCCTTCACATTCCTTGTAAGTTGGATTCCTAGGTATTTTATTCTTGTTGTAGTAATTGCGAATGGAAGTTCACTCGTGATTTGGTTCTCTGCTTGTCTATTATTGGTGTATAAGAATGCTTGTGATTTTTGCAAATCGATTTTGTATCCTGAGACTTGGCTGAAGTTGCTTATCAGCTTAAGGAGTTGTGGGATTGAACAATGAGAACACACGGACACAGGGGGGGGAACATCACACACTGGGGCCTGTCGAGGGGTAGGGGGCAAGGGGAGGAAGAGCATTAGGACAAATATCTAGTACATGTTGGGCTTAAAATCTAGATGACAGGTTGATAGGTGCAGCAAACCACCATGGCACATGTATACCTACATAACAAACCTACACATTCTGCACATGTATCTCAGAACTCAAAGTAAAATTTAAAAAAAAGAAAAAGAAAAATATGAACTATCTGGTACTATTAGGCTTACCAACCCAAATGGTAATCATCAGGGTTAAGTCAGAACTGATCTTTTTGTTAGAGATTTTCAAGTTTTCTATAGTTTTTACTTTTACTATTATCTCCCCAACAATGATAGCAAATAATTGCAATTTATCATGGTGTGTGCAAACAACATAATTCTTTACTTAAATTTTTCCATAATATTTGTGAAACTGGTGGTGCCCTCACTTTGTTTGAAGTACACAGTGTTCCTTCTTTCGATTGAACTACCCAGGTAAATAAAATGAAAATTGTTTCCAAGCATGGGTCATTCCTTTGGATGCCATATTTTGTTGCTCCTGTCTGAGTGTATTTCCTCTGCAAATGTAAAATAATAAAGCATACTTGCATGCATGTATACATATTTTAACCAGTGGAATGCTGTGCTTAGTGAATCCTAAATAGAAATGCTAGTAGGTCTCAAAATATCATGCTGTTGAAATGTGTCCAGTTTAGAAAGATGTCCTAAGCAAATCATTTTTAATGATCAAAAATGTTTGACATTTCCTGTTTATTTGAACAAAATGTGTCACTCTTTATATTTTTTTAATTGTACAAATAATGCCTAAGGTAACCTTCTGTCTCCTTCACGAATAGACTATATTCACTGGGTTCTGTGCATCTTGCAGAAATAAATAATTTATTAGGTTGTGTAATATTTTCCATTTGGGCAGTATATTAGCTAATTTTATTCAGCTTATATTTCTGAAATTTTACATTAGGGTGTCAGTTGTAAACACCACAAACACACATACACGCATACACACACACACACACACACACACAGAGAAGAAATGGACTAAATCACTCAAGACAATGGCAACTCATTGTATTAAGCAGAGCACAGTAAAACATACTAGATAACAGGCACACAACTCAGAGAGAATGTATAAATCTTTACTAAAGTCTTTAAATAATGCTATAAACAAAAATCCAGAGATATATTATTCTATTTACAATAAATCTACCCAACTTGACATTCTTTGTAGTATATAAAATCTCAAAGAAAGCTGAAATGTTAAAAAGATAACAGGAGGATGGGCATGGTGGCTCACATCTGTAATCCCAGCACTTTGGGAGGCCAAGGCAGGAGGATCACTTTAGGCCAGAAGTTCAAAATCAGCCTGGGCAACATAGCAAGATCCTGCCTCTACAAAAATAAAAAGAAGCAACTTTAGCCAGACATGGTGACATGCACTTGTAGTCATAGCTACTTGGGATGATGAGATGGGAGAATTGCTTGAGCCCTGAAGTTTGAGGCTGCTGCGAGCCGTGATAGAACCACTGCACTCCAGCCTGAGAGACAGAGAGAGAGCCCAACTCACAAACACACACACACACACACACAAGATAATACTAGAGTCTTAAGCAAGTTTTTCATAATGATATTTATTCTTTAAATATATTTATCTTTCAGTTTGAAATATCTTTCATGCACATATCTAGCCATGTGTATAGACAAAACTACAGAGAGAATTTGGCTCAGCAATTACAAATCATTATTTCTCCAATTGTGATCATTAATTTTATGGGTTCATTTGACTGGGCAATGGGGTTCCCAACATTTGGTCAAACATTATTCTGGGTGTTTTGTGAGGATGTTTCCGGGTGATAGTAACACTTGAATTGGTAAATTGAGTAAAGTGGCTTGCCTTCTCCGATGAGTGTGGGCCTCATTTCATCAACTGAAGATCAGAATAGAGCAAAATGGTTGCGTTGCGTTAAGAGGGTACTTAGCCTCCCTGACAGCTTGAGCTGAGACATTGATCCTCTCCAGCCCTCAGCCTGGAACTTACATCATTTACTCTGAGTTCTCAGCCCTTCTCAACTTGGACTAAAACTTACACCATGACCTCTCCTGGGTTTTCAAACTTATACCATGACCTCTCCTGGGTTTTCAAACTTAAACCATGACGTCTCCTGTGTTTTCAGCTTGCCCACTGCAGATCTCGGGACTCCAGCCTCCATAATAATGTGAGCCACTTTTTTACTTTATTTCTGTGTGTGTGTGTGTGTGCGCGCGCACATGTGTGTGTGTGTGTTTGCATGTGTAATATAGATTTATATAGAAGAATATATTTTATATACATAGATAGACATATTTAGTTCTGTTTCTCTGGAGAATCCTAATACTCTTACCTACTTAAGAGTTGCTTAAAGTAAAATGAAATGATTTCCTTTGCATTGGAATCTCACAAAATTGTTGTAATTTTTTGCAAGTCTTCCGAGGCAGGAGGAGGGACAACAAAACTCCAAAACCTGAGCGAAGTCAATTACATCCAAATGTGAAACACATTGCAAACGTTAGAGAAACAGTATGTCTTTTTTGTTTTGTTTTGTTTTGTTTGTTGTTGTTTTTGTTTTGAGACAGAGTCTCGCTCTGTTGCCCAGGCTGGAGTGTAGTGGCACAATCTCAGCTTATTGCAATCTCTGCCTTCCGGGTTCAAGCGATTCTCCTGCCTCAACCTCCCAAGTAGCTGGGATTACAAGCACACTCCGCCACACCCAGGTAATTTTTTTTTTTTTTTCAATTTAGTAGAGACAGGGTTTCATCATGTTGCTCAGGCTAGTCTCGAACTCCCAAGCGCAGGCAATCCACTTGCCTCCGCCTCGCAAAGTGCTAGGATTACAGGCATGAGCCACCATGCCCGGCCTGAAACAGTATGTCTTTACCCATGTTTTGTGCTCTCTATATTCCTTAAAGTCTATTTGCATGGAAAAAAAATGAGCTCTCAAAGATACTACGTAAGATGTTACTTGAACTAAGAAGAGTTGTGGCTCCTAAAACAGTATTACTATTGCTCATTTTGTAATGGGAGGTAAATGTACAGAGGTAGAATTTCATATCTACTTTCTTGACTAGAAACTTGAAACTGATTTCAAAGATCATTTACCTGAAAGGAACAGGATCTGATCTGTTTCGAGAGTAACAATATTTCTGGAGTTAGATACATTTATTCCTAAAGGGCCTTTCACTTCTACCACTTAACGCGATGTAGCCTTGCCATCTCCCAAATTTTAGCTCTTGGATTTTCTGTCTCCTACAGAGTAACAAAGTGTGCGTGTCTGTATGTGTGTGTGTGCGCGCGTGTGTGTAATTTTAATGTTTCAAAGCATTAAATTACTTTTAGGCAAATATCTATTTTTAGATACATAGGTAGAAAAATCAAGAGTTAAAATATCTATCAGGAAAATGTTTCTGTCTATCTAAAAATTATCTGCCTAATAGTAATTCAATGCATTGAAACAGTTCTTTTACCTGCTAGGATAAAACAACTAGGAACCATCATTTCTTATTTCTCAAATACTATTAGTTATAGTGTTGCTTGTCTTAAAGTCCATACTTGGATTCTATATCCCATGACTTAGGTGAACTTGCCATCACAAACCAAGTTTTTAGGGCCCACTGTTTCTGTATCACACCATTGCTTAGCCTCAAGTATTCCAGCAAATCATTTTTAAAACAGCACATTGGTATGATTTCTTTTTTTAATGGATGACCACACATAATCCTTTTATAACAATTCCTTTATTTGAATGCTTTTGCTATTCAGATTTCCAGATAAATGCCCTTCTACGAGCCTTCTGTGATCCTCCCCACGAGCGGCCTTATTTCGTTTCTCTCCTCTTTTACTTTCATTTCTCTCCAAAGCCCCTTTCACCACTATTACTTCTTGCCTTCTGTCATTTATAGCATCATCAGTTCCAGGCCAATTTCCCTCTTACTACTTTTTGCCCAGCCCTCTCCTCTGTCCCATACATATCCTTCAGAAATTTTTTTTCAAACACTCTTTTGACATCTTTCGTTCATGTGAAACCTGATAACACGATATGTTTCACAAATGGACTCTATGTAACTCACTTTTACTCCAGTGAATATTGTTATCCCTATCCTTCAACAACTTCTCCTTTTGGAATTCATATAACTTAAATAATCTACTCCCTTTACTTAATTTATCCTTCACCCTCTGGGACACTCTACTAAATTGCCTAGTGCTGTATACATGTGGCAAACAGACTGTGTTCTTGCTGCTGGTGTTGGTGGTGATGAGTGGTAGCGGTGGTGGTGGTGCTGCTGGAGATGATATTTAATTTTGTTTTTGTTGTACTCACAATTCTATTCCTGAACAACCCGTTAAAGTCTTGGCTTCACAACATATTTTTTTACATTCACCAGTGACTTTGATCTTAATTACACTTCAACCTCTCTGTTAATACACTTTAATAACTCCCAACTGTTATTTGTTTAAAACCTTGAACTCGAACCAAATCATTTAGCCCTCATTATATTCCTCCCTTGCTGCTTTGTCTCTTGTGTGATAGTCACAACATTGAAAGATGTCTCTACCACCTCTAGTATCCCTAGGACTTTTTATCTTCTGCTGTTCCCACATGGCATCTCCCAGATCAAGGTACAACTCAGTGTCCTTTCTCTCTGCTCCTACTGTTAGACTGTCCAGCTTTTCTAGAGGAATAAAGAAATCTCTACTGAAGATACTGTATCACCCATTCTGGGTCTTCAACTACTGTTGAGTAGAGTTGTATTAGTATGTTGAATCTCATAATTTCCCTCAGCCTTTCATTCCAGGCTGTTTTTAAGTTCCTTGGCCCTTTAACACTACACTAAACTAAAAGCAAATTACCTCCAATCCTCCTCCACTGAGAAGACTGAAGCCATATTATGTGAGCTCCCCCAACTTTCCTCTTCTATAACTTAACATCTTTGTGTATCCACATCTTCCTTTATTTTCAATGTACCATTGTCATAAAAGAGTTCCTGGAGGGCGTCCCATGGCATCCAGAGGTTAAAACAACATAGGACCAAGAAGCCACCTTAAGGGGCCTCTATTAGAGGACTTGAGCCTCACACTGGTTTGTGTACATAGAAGGTAAAAGATCTGGCATAAATCAACCAACAGAGGCTGCAAGCAGGGGAAGGACAGAGTTGGGAGCAGAGGTGAGGAAGAGTAGAGACTTCCCTCAGTCTCTGTAACAAGGACATCTTTCAGAACCTGCAGTGGGATGTAGTGAGGAAGCTCCCAAAGATAAATTTACTCTCCTCTTAGCACCCTGGAAACTGTAGGCCTCAGAATTAGGGCCTTCTTGGAACTCCAAGAGTGAAGTGGGTAGTTTCCCCATCTCCTGTGCCTCACAGGAGTTTAAGGGATTTGTATATTATGAAGCTTTTCCCACAATCCTGTACCACAGATTCACATCTGTAGGAATCCTGGACCTGATAATCAGGCCATGTATCAGTTGAAAATGGAGTCAATGTCCCAAGTTGGATGGAAGATAGTGGGTCAATTGGGAGTCTTTCTCATTTAGCAAGGGGAGCTCCCAATATTAGAAAGCTAGGGCACTGCACCCCAAGACCTCTGACTTTATCCCTGACTTCTTAAGACTTCCAGGCCTGAGAACAGGTCCCAGAGTGACTGAGTAATGGCAAACCTGGCCATTGCCAGGGAATGGCCAGAGTCGTCTGGGAGTCTGTGTCTTTGAAAGCTTTGTAGAAGCCCGTGGCTGGAGGGAGAAACTGAGAAGCTGAAGAATTCTTCTTCCATGTGAAGTTACCATGCTTCGTCTACACCTTCCATATTCTTCAAGGTCTTATGTTCTCAAATTCTCATACTCAGTGCCACTGACTCACACTTTCCCTTCCACCTACCAGAGTCTGTCCTCCTAAAAAATAACCTACACTTCTTCTTGACTTTTGAGTTTCCATTCTTTACTTCAGCTGCTACCATTTAACCCAAATGTTTAAAGTGATAGTATGTGTGTGTGCACATACATGCACCCATTTGTATTGGGTATATCTGTATGTGGTATCTATATCTTATAAAGGACAAAGAAATCTCAGAACCCACAAACTGATTATGCCAAAGGGAAAGTTAAACCTACAGATGGAGGCTGCTACTTCACAACCTGTGTCAAAGATTGTATACATTAGTCGAACTCCCACAAAAAGACAATCAGGCATCTCCAGATGCTTTCAGGAATCTTTCAATACGCAAGTCTTCTCATAAAACAAGAACGTGTCAATTTAAAGATCTGTGATCCAAGTCTAGCTCCTAAAACTAAAGCCTCAGATTTCACATTGATTGATAATACTTACCTTCCTAGGTACAGAGCACAGATGAGATCAGTCATGCTTCTGCCTATCCACCACCACTTCCTACATGCCTTTCCCACATTAAGGAAATGTGTAAATACTAAATCTCCTGCAAACGCCTTCAGATAACATTGATCCCAGAGGCATCTGTGATTTCTATTTTTTTCCAGGTGCACCCTCAAGATCTGACTTAATGAACCTCCATTTATTGAGACTCTTGCCTTATCACTTATTTCAGTTAACAATCTATATTTGTTTAATCCACTTCTTCAACTGTAATCTACTTTATATCTAACCCTCTTTCTTACTTCCTCTTCTTACCTTTCCCACTACCCTCAATTTCAGGCCCTTATTGCCACTGTCTAAACTATTATTGCCTTCAGTTTCTGTTCTCTCTAATATGTTTCACATGATGCTGCCAGAATTATTTTCTAAAACAAAAGCTATTGTGTTAATTGTTTGGTTTGCAAGTGACAAAAACACAAATCAAACTAGTTTAAGCAAAATTTAGGAATTTAAGAATCATAGAGTGTGTTGTTGGACCAAAAACAGGAATATATCTGAGCCTCCAAAAACCATTAAAATTAAAATATTTTAAAACATCAGAATACCCTGACTGTATTTCATCTGTTTTCTCCTTCCCATGTTTGCTTGATTAATGTATTACTTCTTCATATGATACTTCCCTTTTCCTGTTCCTTGTGGCATCAAACATGGTTTTGTACATTTCTTGAGCTTTGTTGCTTTACTATCTGACTTTCTTAGTTTCAAGTTCAATATAGGAAGAGATACATAGGCCACCTAAGTGTCTACCCTTTGAATGAACCAAGAGTGATCAGGAACTGAGTCAGTTTATAATATGGTTGCTACAACAACAATAATATGTAGTTTTTACCAGCAGGAGAGAAGAGATGGGAACAGGTGATCTCAGAGGAAGGAAAGGGCCATTTCCACAGGAGAAAGTTCAGAAGAAAAACAATAGATCTTCAGAACATTTGTATTCACTAGCACTTTTTACAGCAATTGACACACAATAAGTATTCCATGTGACTCTTGTTTCTTCTCTTCAATTGTCTTTAGTAGCTTCAAATTACCTTCTCAGCCCTCCACATTTTCCTACCTTTTGTGTAAGCTAGTCAGCTGGAGTAATGGGTTTCCTCTTCCCTAAACCAATGTAATACTTATTAACATATTATTTATATCCTGCGCCTTCTGTTCTCATCTCCTGCTGAGCAAACACAGGTGGTTTCCTTAACATTAAGCTTCACAGTCAATGGAGTTTTCTCTAAGGTGGCTGTGTGGTATGCTGGAAGGATTATAAGGACTGGAGCCTCAACTCTAAGATTTGTAATCAGGTTCTACTAAATCGTAGAATCATGCGAGCCAGGGTTCCCCACAGTACAGTGGCATCTGCTTTACAGGATTCCTTCAGATAGTAAGTGAGATAACTGTGAAATGACATTGTAAATGTTCAAGCAGTTTCAAATGTTAGCAAGAGGCAGCAAATTCCTAAGGTGAAATATGCCTTAATGGGAAAAGCCTCAAAGGTTTGAAAAAGGAACTATAGAAGAAAAATACAAAAAATGCTAGTCAGAATAGATATAATTTCAAATACAATGAAAAAAAAATGAGATTGCTTCTGTTTTGGGAAAAATAGGATTTTTAAAATAAATACAATTCTTCATCTTTTTTTAAAATGTAAGATATGGGAAAATAACATTGCCAGGAGAAGACCAAGAAATGGTAATAAAAGTATTCTGCCTCTTCAGCTACAGTTGTACAGAAGATGACAGCTCTCCTCCCATTTGACTTAGGCAAGACTGAAGGACTCAGTCAGTAATAAGTAATTATGAGTTATCCCATGGAGAAATCACAATACTAATAGCTGGAAGATTCAGGGCAAATCACTTATTCTCTCAAGCCTTGCGTTCCTCATATGGGTAAAGAAAGAGGGGACTCAATGACCTGTGATGTTTCTTCAAGATCTAAATCACTGTTACATAGAAACCAAGTATTACAAGTAAAACTGAGAATTCAATATCTATACTATGATAGTCACAATTACAGTATGCACAATAGGCAATGCAGTCAAAATGATTTAACATCAGGGTTTTAATAATTCACCAGATTATTATAAAATAGTAGAGTTTTTTTGGAATTTTGTTTTCTTTTGTCTCAGGTTTTATGTTTTCTTCCTTTTTACTGAGCTGCAGGTTTATTGAGATCAAATTTCCTATTTATTCAATGTTGTTCCCTCTAAAAAAGTATTTTATTTTGGAAAAGTAAGGGATACTTTAAAGATTTATAATCTAAAATATAGCATTCAATTCCAACTATTTAGTTTAGAAATAAACACAAATTAAACTTAACTTACACTTTTTAATTACTATATTCCATTTTCAATTAACATTTTTTCAAAATTTCTTTTCTGAAATTATCATTTCATAGAGTTTTTATATCCATGATATTTTCATTTTAGTTACCATGTTTTCACATAATAAATGAGTACAGAAGGAAAGTAATATTTTCAAAAAACATCTCAGAAAATATACTATTACAAACACCAAACATCATTGTCATAATGAGTCATATCTCAAATCTGTTTATTTACCCTCTGTAACATTAAAGTTTTCATATTTTTATGGTTTGATATTTATTTATGCTTTCTAAATGGAGATTATCTCAATTTCAGAGGAGAAATATTGGTCCACGAATTTTTTAAGAAATAGCAAAGTGGAAATACACAGCATATAATATAAATGTAGGTTGCTTTCTGTTTAATAAGGTATTATAGCTGGGTTTCTTTACCTTTTTTTCTAGATATTTTTGAGAAACTACCCAGAGTTACTTCAGAAAACCACATTGTCTTTCAAATGCCCTTATATAAATAAGGCTTATGTAGAAAAGCCTTTTGTATTCTCAAAACAAACAGACACGTTTGCTTTACCTTGTCCTGGAGTACCAGTAGACAGACAATACATATATTTGGAGCACAAAGTGAACAGGGGTAGCAAAAAATGTGTATATACAAGTGTATGTCTACATTTATAAAGAAATTTAATATTTAATATTTCAAAAATGGAAAAAATTAAGCCTCTGCTCTCCTTTCTCACAGTTATGGTATTATCCAGTATTGAATGTATATGTGCATGTGCATGGTGGAAAGGAAAATGAGACAGAAACACTTTCTGTGCCATGTTCCAGGAACCGACTGACATTATTCTTAACCGTCCTTCCTTTGAAGCATTCTTGTTTCTTGTCTTGTCTCATTCACTTCCTTTTCTTCCTTCCTTGAAATTTGAAAATAAAAGTTTCATAAAGTAAACTGTCAGGAAGAAAACCTGTATATTATGCTAGTTTTCAAAAGCTATTGAACACCATGTAAATACAATAAGTGCACTTATAATCAACAAGAAGCAGCAGAAAATTTTCTCAGTGATCTGTAGAGATGACTTTTATTTTTCACAGATAAAAGAGGGGAAAATAAGTGATTTCTCTATCTGACATCGTAGTACTTATAGAACTCTTAGGTGAAAATAATCCAATTCCAATAATATTTTTGAAAGGCAACCAGACAAGTTCTATTTAATTTTTCTAATAAATGTACGTTTTGAGTGGTTATTGATACAGGATCTTCTGGTTCACCTATATTTCCCCTAAAAATTAAAGGTTTGGGTTTTTTTCTTTTCTCAAAGACTATAACAATATTTTTAGTAATGATTTGTTGCAGAATTGGCCTCTTCCTATCCAAGGGGTACAACACTTTGAGAGATTAAAATGTATTATTTAGACAGATTTAGTTAAAGCAACAATAACAACACACACACATAAACCCTCCTTATGCTATCCAAGTATCTGTTGAAAAATTCATTAGGGTTTTTGGCAGCAGGGAAGACACTAATAAATATTAAACATCTGATAGGGCCAAACACTGGGAACAGCTTTCTTCATGTAGTCTTTGCAACCACCCTGTAATATGGTTATAATGGTCCATGTTTTATATCTAAAGAAACTGTGGCCGATAATAAGTTTTCCAGCACAGGCAAGTTGCATAAATATTAAGTGATAAAGCAGAATTGCAATTCAGATTTCTCTAGCTATAAAATTTGGATTTGTTAACCAACACTACCGATTTTCTAGTGTTTGAATTTGTAGCACTAACATTTAAAAAAGAGAGAGAGGAAGAGAATGAGAGAGAGAAAGCGCCATACAGGGATTGCCCTACCTCCTTTACTAACCGTATTACGAAGGCCATTAAAAGTTAAATGAAGGCCGGCTGCATTCTCGCTTCTGCAATCCCAGCACTTTGGGAGGCTGGAGACGGGCGGATCAATGAGGCTTCAGGAGATCGAGACCATCCCCATGCACACACGGCGGGAAACCCTGCCCTACTAAAAAAAAAAAAAAATACAAAAACTAGGGGCCAAGGAAAGTGGCTGGCTGCCTGTAGTCCCAGCTACCTGGGAGGCTGAGGCAGAATAGCGGAACTCCCGGGAGGCAGAGCTTGCAGTGAGCTGAGATCTGGCCACTGCACCCAGCCTGAGAGATGGTGACCTGGGCTCCAAAAAAAAAAAAAAAAAAGTCAAATGAGTGATCCTGAGACTTCTCTTATTGTTTCGAAAATTATAGAAAAGTAAATAGAATTTTTAAATGCTTCATTTCTGCAAAAAGAAAGAGATAATCTTGTATAATCTGTGGATTCCAAATTAAATATGACTGCTAATATTAAATAGAAAGTGAAAAGAAGAACAGAAGAACATAGGATAAAGTACCAATACAACTCAGGAAATACCAGCAAAAATTGCATGGAGAGATTCACCATGAAAAAGAAAAGCTGCATTGCCTACTTACTCCAATACAGGCACTGGTGTTAGCAGGACTGTTGAAAGAAATGCTTTACACTAATTAGCTCTGGGGAACAAAAATTAAGGTCTGCATAAAAATCACATAGTTCAGCCAGAACCATATTTGAAGGAAATAATCTCTATGACAACAAAAATGTAGTCATTGGAATATAAAGTTTTGAAAACTTATTTAGCCCTTCTTTCTCCTTCAACACTGCAAAGTTGGTCCAGAAAAATACAATCTGAAGAGGCTGTGGACAAAATGCAATTTAAGAAGAAACTGGAAAATGCACAAATGTCTTTTATAGTGAAAGCTTTAATGCTGTATTCTAAGATCAGGGATAAGACAAGGCTATAAGAAGAAATATGGAACACTAATTTTGAAACCAATTTATTTGTATACTAGGGTTGAACGAGTAAGTAAATATATTATACATAATGAGGGGCAGGATTCTCACCAAGGGAGAAATCAGTTACAAATAAGAAAAAGGAAATGCTAGAATAAACATGATGCTGTTGGATTAAAGTCAGAAGTATCAATACAGACTAATTTTTAAAATATATTTTCTGATAAGTAGGTACAAAATAAATATAGATGTATGTATGTAGAAATAAATACACAATTCTCTAATAAAATGAATCAAAGTTCCTTAGAAAAGTGGTTGATTCTAGGGCTGGGGAAAAGAATATACAAGGTTAGCCAGGAATGTCTCATGATGCCAGAAAGTATGAATGACTTCCCTACCCCAACAAAAATAATGAAGAAATATCAAAAAGGCACACGAACAAATGTGAAGGACCTCTAGATGGCCAAAGTTGGAACAACTTGAGCAAAACAGTAAATGTCACTAGTTGTTTTATAATCCAAATAATAAAATAAATATGAATTTATATAAATTAATAAAATAAAATAGGAGAAAAGTAATATCACATCTTCACAGAATAATTCAAATTAATAAATGTAGAAAGAATGTTAAGAGGGTAGATCTTATATTAAGTGTAATTACCACAAAAACAAACTAACAAAAAATCAAAAACAAAAACAAGATAGCACAAAGAAGTTTTGGAAGGTGTTGCGTGGGTCTATTACTTGATTGTAGTGATGGCAATATGGGTGTATACATGAGTCCAAACTCATCAAGTTGTACACATTAAATAAGTATAGTTCTTTGCACATCAATTATAACCACAATATATCTCTTAAAAAATAAAAGCATGAGTATTTATTTTATAAGAAAGAACAAGGAAGGGAGGAAGGAAAAAAAGAAAGAGAAAAAGAAATAAAAAGGAAAATAGAAAATTACTATAAAAACACCACAGTAATAATTGCCACAAGCAAGATTCTCTAATAGATACTAAAATTAGTGGGCAAAGTTTAACAGAAAACAGGATATTGCATAGTCTCAAGTATGTTCCTTCAAATATGTATAAATTATAAAGGAAATAAAACAGTACCTTCGTGATAGAGAATCCTAGAAGACATCACTTTAGCCAAATGGTCAAGGTTAACATTAACAGTAGCACAAACTGATATTATATATCCCTTAATATAAAGCACTGAGAAGGGCACATGGTCACATCTCCTCCATGGCATCTTTCCCAAAAATGCATCGCCTCAATCTAATCATGAGAAAACATCACACAAAACCAAACTGAGAGACACTTTACAAACTAACTGGTCAATATTCTTTGAACATGTCTTTCCATGAAAGACAAGGAAAGACTGAAGAAATGTCCCAGATGGGAGAAACTAAGGAGACGTGGAAGCCAAATATGACCTAGGATTCTGTATAGAATCCTGAAAGTGAAAAGGGACATTAATGCAAAAATTTGTAAAATCTAAGCAAGTTCTGTGCTGTAGTTAATAGTATTTGACCAAAGGTAATATTTTAGTTTTGATACATTTTCTATGGTTATATAACGTGTTAACATAAGTGCAAGCTAGGCGAAGGATATATCAGAACTCTCTTAACTGAATTTGCAAATTTTCTGTAAGCCTAAAATTATCTCAAAATAAAATAAATCTTAGAATTAAAATAAGTGAAATAAACATATTCATTATTTAGTTGGTGGCACAATCACATAAACAGGGACCAATCCAAGTGAATTTAAGATGCTGGATAACTATAACAAAGACTACAACAAAACAGCTGTTTAATCATCTAGCAATATCGTAGTTGCTATTCTGAGACTGTTGCATTGTTAATATGGGATAAACCAAATGAGAAATTATTTGAAATTCTATCAACCCCAGTGTTCCTGGGAGCTAGGCTTTTCAGCATGAGATAACAGAGAAAGGAAAGGTAAATACATAGCCCTATTGCCCTAATTTGAATTAAAAAATATCAGTATGAACTCATGACAATTTAAACATTTTTCCTCTACTTATGTCCAGTAAAATCTCTAGAAACAATGATTAACTCAACAATAAAGAACACTAGTAGCAAATAGATAGGGGTCTCCAAATATTACTTCCCACTAAACGGAATCAGGGTTCTTTGGAGAAATAAATGATTCCAGGTCTGGCATAGAACATGTATAAGATACAATTAGAATAGATAGTCATGCTAGACAGTAAGATGGGACAATGTATCAGTTGGAATAACTTCAACTTTGTAGCGGTGCAATGGAAGTTTCATAACAATGTAACTCCAGCAGGACACCTCCATATGAATGGCTTTCCATGGTACCAGACTCCGCAGATTGCCAGCAAGTCCTGCCAGCTTAGCACCACAGTGACTTCTCTGTCATCCGGTGAGCCTATGATCGCCAATAAAGGTCTGGATCTCAGCCCGGGCTCAGCCTGGGCTCTCTTCCTTGGGTAGCTATCTCAGCCCAAGGGGTACAGACTGGTGTTTATATCTATTATAACTATATTCTTTAAAGTAATGCTTACTTCTTACTCTCTCATGGCTCATTATTACAATGCCTTGTTATAATTAACAACTGTTCATATTAATATTTTCCTATGCAAGTTAATGTGTGGTTTCTGTTTCCTGATTGAGCATAAGAAGAAGTGAATGATAGTATAAATGGGGCCAGATTGGTCATGAGTTGATAGATGTTAGGACTGGGTGATAGCTCCATGTGGCTCTTCTATTTTTGTGTATATTCAAAATTCTCCATAATAGAAAGATAGCTAAAAGCAGCTTTACATTTTTTCTGTAATGAGCCATATAAATATTTATACTGAGTCACAGAAAAAAGACTCTAAATAGTTCTACTCAAGTTTTGCCTACCAAGTGAGTTGTACCAAATTTACAAAAAAAAAAAAAAAAAAAAACCCAAAAAACAAATAAACAAAAAAAACCCAGCTTTTAGACATCTTTATATATCAGAATTGTGGATAAGGTATGGAAAATGTAAATATACATATATAGTAATTGAATTATTTAGAGACCTAGGAAAAAATGAACTGCATAGTCAAATTAGCATCATTCAAGAGAGACTTAATTAAAAAGAATATTTTCGAAGGTACAAGCATTGTGAAGATACTAAAAGCAGTTGTTACCAAACCTATGGCCTATAGACAGAGGTGAGAACTGTTATCAGAAACAGTTGTAGAAAAGGATATCCTGAAAGAGTGTAGAGTACAACAGTCTGAGGTGACATCATAGAAAGTCCTTGACTTCACTCTCCTCCCTCCTTCAGATCTATGCTGAACCTAACTGGAAACTGGGTGGCGAGAGTTGATACAGTCCACACAGGTCAGCCTCCTGGGCAGCGATCAGAGTAGGACAGTGTGAAGAACACATATGGAGGGTCAAAGGGAAGCTATGAAACAGGGTAAATACTTAAAAAGTACAAATAATGAATGATAAAGGAAAGGATGAGGACAGAGACTAAGAAACACTAGATATATTGTTGTGCATAGTAGCAAATTAAGAAATTAATATTCAGTGTAGTAGAATGTGAGAAGTATTATGTAAATTTATGAAGATAATGACCAAACCAAAAACACAATCTTTGTCAAATATCAGGAAAAAAACACGTCTCTCCAAGTCAAAAAAAAAAAAATTGCCAATGGTGTTTCACAAATGTCGTAGTCACTTAAACACCTACCAGCAAAGTATAAGGGACTATTTTTCCCATAGTCTCACAGAATGTGCTATATAGCTTGGATTTTTGCTAAGCTTATATGTAAAAAAAAAAAAAAAAAAAAAAGATGTCTTAAAATATAGTATAATCCATTTTCTCTTTATTAGTTTAGGATGCAGCTATTTGTGAACTTTCTCCTCCCTTTTATTGGTCTATTCATTTGTAAGCATTATCACATTATAATTATACAAAACTTTCAATATGTTTTCAGACCTGGTAGGACTAGTTTTCCCATACTTTTTATAGTTTGAAGACCTTTCCAAAATATTGCATTTTGTTTATTTTTTCATATGAACTTTAGCTCACTCAAAAAAGAAGCATGTTGGTTTTTCTGTTTTGTTTTGTTTTTTGAGACTGAGTCTTGCTCTTGTCGCCCAACTGAAGTGCAGTGGCACAATCTCGGCTCACTGCAACCTCCGCCTCATGGGTTCAAGCGATTCTACTGCCTCAGCCTCCCTAGTAGCCAGAATTACAGGTGCTTGCCACCATGCGTGGCTAATATTTTTGTATTTTTTAGTAGAGACGGAGTTTCACCATGTTGGCCAAGCTCCAGGCTGGTCTTGAACTCCTGATCTCAGGTGATCCACCTCCACCTCTCAAAGTTCTGGGATTACAGGCATGAGCCACCATACCAGGTCTCATGTTGGTTTTTATTAATGATACTAGGTTAAATTACAAAATAATTTAGAGAAAAACAACATATTATGATTGCTATGTCTTCAGAACATTGTTACAAATCTCTATATATGCAAAAAAATTCCACTACTGAGAATATATCCTGCAGATATGGCACACATGTGTGAAATGCTATAAGTATAAAACTATTCACTGTGACATTGTTTGCTATAGCGTGCCCAAAACCAACAAAAGCAAACACAAAAGGCTAATGACACCATGAGAAAAATATTGACAACTGCTGGTACAGACAAAGGGTTAAACTCTAACATATAGTGAGATATCTATATTGCCACGAGAAATCTTGATAACCCAATTAAAAAAAAAAAAAGAATAAAAGACGTGAGGCAACAGCCTCCCTTCACACCAACTGTATTTATTATTCAGGGTTCTTCAGAGAAACAAAATAGGATAAATATAGATACATAAGAGGAAATTTATTATGGAAATTGACTCATGCAATTACTGAGGCAGAGAAGTCCCACGATATGTGGTTTGAAGTTGGAGAATCAGGAAAATTGGTCATGTAATACAGCCTGAACCTGAAAGCCCAAGAGCCAGGGAAGCTGATGCTGTAACTCTCCGTTTGATTCCAAAGACCTGAGAACCTGCGGGCCACTAGTATAAGTACTGGAGTCTAAAGGCCCAAGCACATAAAGTTCTGATGCCAGAGGGCAGGAGAAGATGGATGTCCTAGCTCCAGAAGAGAGAGAAAATATACTCATCCTCTGTCTTTTTCTTCTATCTGGGCCTTCAATGAAGCAAATTATGCCCATCTTCACTGATGAGAACAGATTTTTACTCAGCCTACTGGTTCAAATACTAATCTCTTTAAGAAACACCCTTACAGAGACACCCAAATAAAATGTTTTACCAGCTTTCTGTATATCCCTTAACCCAGTCAAATTATAACCTAAAACTAACCATCACATCAACCAAAAGCAAACAAACAAGCGAATACAAATAGCCATTTAACAAATGAAAACTTGCTTATACTGACTCATAATAAGATAAATGCTAATTAAAACTACACTATATGAGAGTATCAGAAGGACTGACATCAGACTGCACTGGTGAGGCTACCATTGCTCTCATATATTGTTGGTGGTAGTACAAATTCTGTGGAGGACAGTATTGAAATAGGTTTCAAATTATAAATCAAATACCCTTTGATTTAGTGATCCCAGTTCTGAGGATATATTATACAGATATATGTGTACCATAAACATATACATGTATTATCATATATCACATACTATACTATATATAATTTTTTTAAAATTATCATAGCAAGAAATTGGAAATAGTCTAAGTATCTATCTGTAGGTCATTACTTAATTAAAACATGGCACTGATCCATAATGCCATATTATGGAGCTATACAAAGAAATGAAGAATATCTCTATAACATGTACTATTTTTATTTGATAGCTATGTAATATGTACAATTATCGCTCCAAAGAAAATAAAATAGTTATAGGTATAACAAAACATGTCCATATACTATAAATTACCAAATACTGGTGATAGACAAAAATCTAAATAAATATGAAACATACTATGTTCATGGATTGAAAGATTTAATTTAGTAAAGATGCAACTCTCCCCAATGTGAACCATAAATTTAATGCAATTCCTGTCAGAAATTTGTAGACATAAACAAGCTTATTTAAGCTTATTCAAGTTTGTATTATATGGAAAGACAAAGGACCTAACCTAGCTAAAACTATTTGATAAATAGTAATAAAGTAGAAATAATCACTCTACTCAACATCAAGGCTTACAATAAAGTTACAGTATTCAAGCATTCAATAGAACAGAATAGACAGCTCAGAAATCATGTCATAGAAGTATAGCCAATTGATATCTTTTTCATTTTTTCCTGCTGTGTCACCCAGGCTGGAGTGCAGTGGCATGATCTTGGCTCACTGCAACCTCTGCCTCCTGAGTTCAAGCAATTCTCCTGCCTCAGCCTCCCAAGTAGCTGTAACTACAGGCATGCATCACCACACTGGCTAATTTTTGTATTTTCCATAGAGACAGAGTTCTGCCTTCCCAAAGTGCTGGGATTACAGGTGTGAGCCACCATGCCCGGCCACCAAATGATTTCTTATACAGGCACACAAGTGATTCAATTAAAGAAGGTTAAATATCTTTTTCAACAAATGGTGTTTGATAAACTGGACATTGATAGGCAAAAAATTGAACCCTGATCTAAACCTCACACCTTAGGCAAAAATTAACTTAAATTTGGCCATGAAATTAAATTTAAACCTTAAAACTATATTTTTTCAAATAAAACATCTGAAGAAAATTTTCAGAACTTACAAATAGAAGAGTTTTAGACATAACACCGAAACCATAATCTATGAAAGACAAAATTCATAAAATGGAACTAATCAAAATGAAAATTTTTATCCTGTGAAAGCTCATATAAAAATGATTTTTAAAAGATCAGCTACAGCTCACGCCTGTAATTCCAGTACTTTGGGAGGCCGAGACTGGTGGATCACGAAGTCAGGAGATGGAGACCATCCTGGCTAACACCGTGAAACCCCGTCTCTACTAAAAATGCAAAAAATTAGCCGGGTGTGGTGGCCGGTGCCTGTAGTCCCAGCTACTCGGGAGGCTGAGGCAGGAGAATGGCGTGAACCCGGGAGGCGGAGCTTGCAGTGAGCAGAGATGGCGCCACTGCACTCCAGCCTGGGCGACAGAGTGAGACTCTGTTTAAAAAAAAAATAAAATAAAATAAAATAAAGATCAGCTACCAACGAGGATGAAATATTTGCAAGCCATATATCAAACAAATGTCTTATATCTATTATATATATAAAAATATATATTTCTCAAAATTCAGTAGTAGAAAAACAAATTATCAGGTGGACAAAAAAAAAAAAAAAAAATGAACAGACATTTTACCAAAGACAACATATAAATGGCAAATAAGCACATGTTAACATTAGTAGCCATTAGAAAAATTTAAAGTACAATGAAATATTACTACATGCCTATTAAAATAACTAGAAGAAAAAGTGGTGACACCAGATGCTGTGGTCATACACTGTGGTAGGAATGTAAAATGGTACAGCCACTCTGGGCAGTTTTTCATAAATTGAAAAGGACACATATCATATGACCTAGTAATTGTACTCTTAGGTATTTACCCCAGAACTCTGTACACAAATGTTCATAGATGCTTTATTTATAATAGTCAAAAAATTTAAATGACCCAAATGTCCATTAAGAGGCAAATGATTAAACAAACTGATACATCCATGTTGTGGAATACTATGCAGCAATTAAAAAGAATTATTGATTGATACGTGTAACAACCTGATGAATCTCAAGAGCATTATGCTGAGTAGAAAAAGCAATCTTAGAAGGTTACAAACTATATGATTCCATACATAAAACATTTTTGGAATAAAAGTTTTAAAATGGAGGACAGATTAATGGTTGCCAGATTTCACCAATTTTACACAAGTACATGCAAAACTGGTGAAATCTGAATAAACTTTGTAGAATGCATCAATGTTAATTTTCTAGTTTTGAAATTGTGCTGTAGTTACACAACGTGTTACCCTTGGGGAAACTGGATATAGGGTACAAGAAATCTCCTCATGCTTAGTTTTTAAACTACTTCCACTACATTTATAATTATTTTAACATAAAACTTAATAAAAAGCATTGTGCGGAATTGTATATGTATTATGTTAATACTTTGTGGGAAAGGGAAAGGAGGGGAAAATATCATATTTGTTTTTGCTTACGTGTATACAAAGGAACTCCAAACAGATACTAATAACAGTAATTACCTGAATGTGTGGGTCAGGGGAACCACAGCATATGGGAGACAGATGTGGAAAGGGATATTTTTAAAAATATTTGAGTCACATTAATGTATTTCTTATTCAAAAAATAAAATTATTTATTGTAGGTATAAAAATAATTACAGTTATTATGCACTAGCTCTATCAATCATACAAAAGACAGTTTAACACCAAAAAATTAAAATTCCATATCCTTGAATTTAGGGTAGACATGCAAATTTAATTAGTTCTACTTTATAAGAAATTTAATTCATCAGTATTATTTCTCTTATTTCTTGTGGATTTAGAGAAAACTGACCACTGATAAACACTGGTCTTGAAAAATGACACAGAAAAGACTGCATTAGCTCACTCCAATTTTACCTAGGTGCCAAGATGAATTTCACACTTTTTGATTTGCAATCTTGAAGTTTAAGCATATGCAAAGCATTCGTCTCTTGGACTTTAGAAAGAGAAAACAACAAAGGGATCCTTGAAATAACTTCCACAAATTGGAATAGAATATTCCTTTCAGTGCTTTAGCATTTCTTGGGAAATAGAATTGTGTGGTGCTGTATGTACATTTCTCAAAAAGAAAACAAAGAATATGGAAAATGCAAATGCCAAAACTGAGAAGAATTTTTGAAAATAGTCAAGAGGAAATGAGGGACCTCAATTAAATTGCACAGGCATCATTCAACCACAATTTATAAATGCAGCATATAGAAGTAAAATGCCAACCACCTCAAATACTAATGGAAATCAATAAATGCCAATATATGTAGTGCTGCTATGAAGGAAATATCTACATTTTTGTTTATCTGCTAGAACAGAGCAAAATGAAAGTTGGTACCTTAGACCAATAAAATATTAAAGATACTCTGAGGTTATCCACATTCAAAACTGCCATATTTTGCTAACTTAAAAAGCCTTTTCTCATGCATCTAAACTTTGTATATCGAAGCTCATTTTAACATTAGTTGTCTATAAATTTACTTTTCTCATTTTCTTTCAGGGTATTTCCAAAAAAGTAATTTGTTCAGCTAATACATATAGGAGAAAGGCACTACCTTTAAGGAAAAATGATAGCAAATTTAAAAACTCTAAATTAATACTTTTTTAAATAAAATACACATGGGAACACGCAGATATGTTAGCAATTCAGCAATCTACCATTATTGGGGAAAGTCAATTGTCTTTAAATTCAATGAAAGCAACCCAGTGAAGACAGACTCTTCAGGCACTGTAGAAAGGAGATGATGTCTCAAAACCAATTTTACATTATACCCTCTTTGCTTCCATTGATACCATTGTCACTGCTGATATGTCACACTTTTCAGAACGTTCGAAGTAATTATTGAAAGAAAGATAATAGCTGACCTCTGTCTGGAACACTCTTCCTCCATACCAGTTTGGCTCACTCCCTCCCACAACTGCATATCACTGGCAGTTTTCTTCACGGTATTTTCACCACCACACGATTTATATCTCCTTGGTTATTGTATGAGTTCCCCCTCCAGAATTTTAGTTTCATGAGGATAAGGACTGGGAAATTTGATTCATTCTGTATTTCCAGTATTATGGAAGGAGGAGTGACTCAGTAAGTTTCCTATTTAAACCTCATAATGATTCTATAAGTAAAAAGATGCTGATAAAAGTTAAGTGAGCTTTCCCAATATTACCAGGCTAATTAGTGGAAACAATTATGACTCAATTCCATGTATTTGAATTCTTAATACTGTGCTTTTCCCAGCATATCACATTTTGATGTGAGTGAATATAAATCTGAAAAAATTCATCAGAACTTGGTGGAAATGGGACACTGTATAAGTTAATTGTGCACCTAAAAGCATGTATATTTAATTTATTTTTTGGTATATGATATAATTCTAATGTGCACAAGCAAAAATTTTTTTTTCATAAAGTACTTAGGCATACTTATCATCAGGAAGAATAAAGAAACAAGTAACTTGACATCGCTTGTGATAAGGCTAGATGCTAATGCAGAGGCATTAATAAGTCTATGAAATTAACCATAATAATTTTAACAACTTAGCAAACATTTATTGAGTATCTTTAATGGGTCAGCGCCTAGACTCTGTGCTAAGGCCATGAAGAGATTAATAAATGATAGTGCACATTCTTAAAAGAACTCAAGTCATTTAAATATATTAACATAAAAGTATAATTACAGTATAGTGGAATTAGAAGATGTTATAAAGTGTTGTAAGAGTAAAGGGAATCAGTGGCCAACCTTGCCTAGGAAAGTCAAGAAGAGTTGTAATTTGAGCTGCACCTCAGAAGATGAGTCCTGGTTCCCAGGTCCAATAGCAATAGAAGAAGTAGCAGGTATGTGGAGCTGGGAAATGGCACAAATATTCAAAGGGCTAGTTTGTTTAATGTGTCTTGGGAGAGGGTGCACAAGAAGGCCCAGCTGGAGATAGAACTGTCAATGAGCATAGAAGTACTATCTACATGTTATTGAGAAAGTTCAAGGAGACAAGACATCGAAGAATATTGGTCTGATGCTGCATTAAGCATTGCGTAAATGCTGGCACTTGTTTTGGAACAGAGGATTTGAGATTTTTTATATATTCATAAATCCAAAAGAAGAAAAATGTCCCCTAGTACAAAAATAAATCCACTGTTTATCAAATAAAATTTTTCGTTTGGGTAGCCATGTAATAGAAATGGCATGCATATTATACAAAGCTGTTTTTGAAACCAGAGACTCCAGGCAGCATTATCATCTGACGTTTTCAGTGAGAACCAATAAACGTGACAAGGAGCTTCAGAAGTAGTGAAGCAATCCAGTATTTCATTAGAACCGGTCATGATATGAAATTCACTTGCATAGATAGAAGTCGATTTTACAGGGAAGGGGTGTGAGTTTGGCTCCTTCTTTCATTACTCATGACCTCAATCCTTAGGGAAATGACAAGATAATTTAATTCTCAAACACTCATTTGGGAGTGTCAATGATAAATGATCAGAAATATTGCTGTTCCTGTGGTACTGTTTTTCCTATGAAGAACTAAAGAACTAATGTTCTTTCTTTTTCTTTCCTGTACTTGCTTTGACTTCTCTCCATTCAGCCCAAGAAAATAACTTGATATTGGAGCAATAAAGCCTGTCACAATAAACCTAATCTTCCGTCACAATCTTTCTCCTTTTTTCCTTGTCTTTTGTTTTCCCTTTAAAAAATTCTCCAGTTTAGTACTTGCATGGCACTTCATATTTCTGCATAATTAAAAGCCAGAACTAATTGATCCAATTGTGTGTACCAGTTAGCCCAAGAAAATGGTAATTTTCTTTTTCTTTGCATCTTGCAATCACCTAATAAGCAGCTCTAATACTGCCTGTTGAATTATATAATAAACAAAAATTTCCCATCATTTAACATTTGTTCAAAGGCTTAATGCTGTGGGTTCACAAGAGCAGAAAGAAGAATAGAAATGTGCACTTATCCAGTGAATTCAATCAATGTAAACTGCAAATCTAAATTAATTATTCAGGCTACCAAAATCTTATGCATTTGTTGTTTGTTGTTGTATAAATGCCAAAATTATTTGAAAAAAAATTAGTCTAACTTTACATGGAAGTCAGGCCTTTGTTGACACATATGTGCCTGATAAGAATCCTTTTGTATTCTAATTCAAGCATTAATTATTTTGCAAACAAGTAAAGGAAGACATTTAGTGTAGTTACATTTGTCACTCAAATCTGAGTATATAAAGGCTTCATTGAGTAGAACAGGAATCAGAGACCACCACCATTCGGCCAGAGTGAGGTCTTATGCCTATTGGATTTTACTGCTTCTATCCATGGACCTATGAACCCTCCACCCACATGCATGCATCCCCACCAGCTCTTCCCCACAGTACTTTTCACCACACTGAGTGCCACTCAGAGTGAATCATAGAACAGCCAAGAAACAGAAAAATGCCTTCCTTCTGGCGGGTACCGCGCTCCCAGCCTGGACCCCAGAGCCGGCCGAGCATCGCTCCTGACTGCTTTAGACTTCCCTCCATACTCAATGAGTTTACCAAAGTCTCATCCCGTTAGAAAATCTTCCCTTGACACCCTTTGCAGAAGTACAGAAGGCATTTCTATGACTGCTAGGGTTCAATAACCCTACATTTCTGTGACTAAAAATGTGATCCCATGAGAGACCAACATATGAAAACTTGTATTTAAAACATTTAATGACAATAAAACTGCAATTGTACAGAAAGCTTAGAAAATGAGGCTGTCCTTTTAACTTTGCTTTCTGTTGCTGAGACGTATTTGGCTGTAAAGTATCATGATCCTCAATAGTGATTCTTGCTACTTACTGAAAATCTTCCTGGAATGTATTAGTGCACTTTTCTCCCTAAGTAAAATCATTTAGTCTTTTTTGATGATTCAACATCTTGTAATACCTGATTAGAAGCAAATAGTTTCTCCTTTATGATAACACATTGTTTTCACTTATATACTTGTAACTAAAAGAATTTTAGGAAACCATATGGTTGAAAAATATTTTATTGAAAATTATTATGCAAGGTAAAATGTTCACTCATTCATTCCCACATTAATTAACTTCACACTTATGGATCTCCTACAAAGTATGAGGCACTCTGCCAGGCCTTGCAATGCAATGGCAAATAACACTAGAACCACTTAGAAAGGGAGAACTTGCAGGCTAAGTTCTCTTTTATATTGCGCTAAGATACTATTGAACTCTCTTAAAAACTCATTTGTAGGCCTTTAGCATCACAGTCCACCTAGTATATGGGAGATAGACTGGAAAAGCAGTGTATAAGAGGAACCAAATATCTCAATATGGAAAATCAGAAAGGGTGTTCCAGAGGTGGAGGCAAGTAAACTGGGACTCACAAGATTAGGAGTGGGTTTTGGCATTCAACAACATTGTTCAATTACCCTACATTTTGCTGTTCTCTATTAACAACGATTTTTAAACATTTTTTGGACAAGAAGCCTCATAAAGAATCTAATCAAAAGTTTGTCCATTACATTTAGAAATTATTAAAATGATAAAATTTATGTTATATGTATTTTACTACAAATTAAAAATCCTCTCATCCAAGAAAAATATGTAAACGCACATAGACACAAATAATGTCACTGTCATGAAATACATTTGGTTTTCTACTGGAGAGAGGGGTCACTACTGACATCTAGAGAGTAGAGAACAGAAATGCTGTTAAACATCTTCTACAGAACAAGCCTCCACAACAAAGAATTCTCTGACCAAAATGTCAATAGTGCTGAGACTGAGAAACCTCTGTGTATGCTAATCAAGTTGCTCAAGTAATTTTCTGCAGGAAATGATTGGTCACCTTCCAAATTGAATTTGCAAAGAGACCAAAAAAATGTAGAGATGCATCCATTATTTATATACAAGTAAATAACATGTTTTTTGTGTGTGCTGGGAGAGGGAGTTGACATGGATAATCACCTTGGTGTACTTTAGTTTTATATTTACCCAGTATATTTGTTATTGTTCTTTGCAGGAATGGTCAGATTTAAATTAAACAAATAAGCAAATTAAAATGTTATATAATACAGTGTTTAAACTCTTATTTTTGTTCTACTTTTGATCTAAAATACGTCATAGACATAATTTCATAAAGGCAGGTGTAGCTCCTTTGTGGACTGAAAATAATCTGCCCAGTCTATCTGCCCTATGGTGTTAGTCTGCAGCAGTTGCTATAGCAAATATCTGTGTTTGATGAATACCACTGAGTAACTCGAGCAGTCAAAAATGAAAACAGACTTGATTAAATGCAGACTAAGTGACCTTTAAAATTATTTCACTGCCTCTGGACAGTGTTTGGGTTATTATGGACAAATATCTACCCCATATGCGCTTGTGGTACCTGAGACTGCTTCTATATAAGGTCAGGAAAGCACACCGCCATGTGTCTGTCAGACTCTTCCCCGTTAGAAGTTCACAGTGGACAACCACCTTTAACATGGTAACATCCATAGTGATCATTGAGAAACACAGCAGGACAGATTATATGTGCCGACTTCCATTGTTCTAGCTGAGTGTAGTGACATATTTAGCATTCCAAATTAATTTTTCTCCCTGAAGACTTGAATGCTCATAGTATCTAAAAAATACTAAAAATCTTACAGAAACAGACAGTGTAAAATACAAGCATACATTTACCAAATAAACTATAAAGGGGCTAAGTTTTGTCTTCAATAGCCTCTTAAATTTCATTCTTTCTCCAGGTCCCTCACATGGCTGTGTGACAAACTACTCATTTTTGCCTATCTAGAAATATGTTATAGCTCAAAATAAGTCCTACCTTATCTTTTTATATACAAACCCCACATTATTTTAGTGTTCTGCATAAATGTTATTTTTATGTATTTATTTATTCATTTTGAGACAGTCTTACTCTGTTGTCCAGGCTGGAGTGCAGTGGTGTTATCTCAGCTCACTGCAGCCTCAGCCTCTCGGGTTCAAGCAATTCTCATGCCTCAGCCACCCAAGTAGCTGGAATTACAGGCGTGCTATATCCAGCTAATTTTTGTATTTTCAGTAGAGACGTTATGTTGGCCAGGTTGGTCTCGAACTCCTGGCCTCAAGTGATCTGCCTGCCTCGACCTCCCAAAGTGCTGGGATTACAGGCGTGAGCCACCACACCCAGCCTATGAGTAAACGTTATTTTAATACTCTCAAGTAATCTATAGCATGAACAAACTAATTCACAATAAGATGTAAATGGATAATGTGCTAAAACCTCAAAATGTACTTGTGATTTAAAATAATCAAAATGATGACTAATTAATAGATATCAGGCAGGAAACGGGGTAATTTTTCTATCACTTCTTGAATCACAGCATATAAGCAATTTCCAAACAGCATCAAGAAAACTGGTTCTAATCTCACAAAGTTATACAGATCTTGCTTTCAATAGTAAATGGAATTTTAACCAATACTGAAGCACAGAATACGATATCAGGCCCTAACTTCCAAAGATGGGAAAGAAAGTTGAAAAAGAAGAAAACTAAGGTCAACTGAGCAATTGCCTTGGTGCAAGAACTGTCTCAGGTGTCTACACTTACTATATAATAATAATATAATCCCCTTATTCTTTCAAGATAGATCACATTAGTCTTATTTTAGAGACAGGAAAACTGAGACTTAACAGAGATTAAATAATTTTTCCAAAATCACATACCAGTAAGAAGAAAAACCAACATTTTAAACAGCTCTGCTGACTCCAAATTTCATAATCTTTGGATAGACACCTGGCTTATTTTGTCTGAACTGAATGAAGCCAGTATCTGGTAAACACCTATAATGTTGAGGGACTATTTAGACTAAGAACTGCCACACAGTAGCTTGTTTTGTTTTGAGACGGAGTCTCGCTCTGTCGCCCAGGCTGGAATGCAGTGGAGCCATCTCGGCTCACTGCAACCTCCACCTCCTGGTTTCAAGCGATTCTCCTGCCTCAGCCTCCCACACAGTAGCTTGTTTAATCTTCATAATAAGCTTATGGATAAGGCACTATTTTCCCCACATTAGCCGACAAAGAAACTAATGCTTACTGAGGTTAAGCTCACACAACGGGCAAGTGACAAATCTGGAATTTCAATCAAGTTCAGCCTGGGCTTTAATTCTAATTCCAAATTTACTAAAATTTCTGTGTATTTTTTTCCACCTAAAAATGAGCAAAAATAATCAAAGACATAGGACAAAAAGTATTTCGAGTAAAATTTATCCCAAACAAAGGAGAGTCTACAACTTTGCACACTTCTATTATAATGTTTGCTCCTTAATGAAAACATATTTCTTTTACAACTAGTCTAAATATTTGGGTTTTAAGTCAGTTTTGTAGTTTTGTGAATACTGATAAGTTTCTATCCCTGAGATTTATTTGTTTTGTGGTTTATGGTGTTGTTTTGAAGTCTGAGGGTGGATTATGAAGGGAGATGAAAGCAATTTAAAGCTCTTAGCAGGGAGGGGCTCCGCTAATAAGGAATACGAGTATAAAAAAAGATAAAGGTATTAATTTAGAAATTTAGCTATATAATGCAAAAACAACCATAACATTTGAAAATATCTTGCTATTTGCCTGAGTTTACTTTTCACCCAGAAATTTGACTCCATGTAAAAATGGGATATAAATCTCTAAGTAACTTTCTATAAATGGTAAACACCTCCTCCTGTCATGCATTACTCATCATAGCAAAAGCATCTATATTTAATAGTACCATATCCAGGAGTTAAAATCTATATTTTTATATATACCAACTTCCCTAGAAGAGGTCAGGAGGCGTGGTATGTGTCCTGGTTGGTTAGGGTTGGAGTCAGACAGGGAGGGGGAGATGTTTGGGAGCGCCCAAGAGGAAACCCATGTTCCCTAGATACAATGTTGTACTTAGAAATACATCCCTAAAGTTCTATTCTACCTTAACGCTTCAGAATAGCATTTAAAAAACACTATTCTCAAAGACTGAGTAAAACAGACATAATAATGTAGTTTCCTTTTAAAATCTGAATACAAATTATTCAAATGGGGCTGTCGTCATAACTCTGTAACCTGAAAAACTGGATCAAATTGTCATACCACCTGATTGGTGAGGATGATAATATAATACCTGCCTCTTGATAGTGTTATGATGATTAAATGGGGTGGGTGGATATTTAAGTATGTGACACACATTAAGTGCTCAGTCATGCCAGTTCCATCCCCAGCCGCTGCTCCTTTGAAACAAAACAGTCAAATTTCCAGCAATGTGTCTTTTCTGGAATCAAACTTGAAGCATCATAATTGTTCAAGGAAGAGATGAAAGAATTTTAACTTTGTTTTGTAATGCTGAATAAAGACCTACTTGGCCACAACTTCAAACACAAGTAAAAAATAAAATAAAATAAAATAAAGGATCTTTTCTGAAGTGAGATCCTTTGATTCTTTATTCCCAACCTAGGCTTAGGAAACAACAGTTTTTGGTTTTATGGGTAGATGCCAAGAAGCTGACAAACATTTCCCATTAAATAATTTAAATTACTTTCTGTGAAAAATACAAAATATTTTGGAAATTTAAAATGAGGAGGGGCTTTCTATAAAATCAAAAAGTTGCTGGATCACTGCTCTAGGTATTACATCTCTAAAAGACAATAATAATAAAATTAACGGATGAAAGCAGACCTCTTTCAGCTTTGATTAAATTGTGGCTTGCTTACAAAACATAAATATCTATATAACATATAAATGTGTATGTGGGAGTATGCATGCATATGTATTAACAAAAGGAAGCCTAGTGGGCTTATTAAGTGAAATAGAGCACCAAGGAAGCTGTGCCTTTTGCCATATGTTAGCAATTGTTATTTCTTTGTTGTTTTATCATTTGCTTTCATTTTTAAATGAATTTCCTTTGTTTAACAAAAGGCAAAGTCCTTAGTTGGAAATTATGTAAAAACAGAGGCCTGAATCTGAGGGTCATGCTTTGCTGATTCAGATCCAGAAGTGAGTAGTTTGTTTCAGGGTAGATTGAGGATTTAAAGCATCTGGGAGAAAGCATTTAAGGAGAAACGTTTAACAGCTGCTGCAACTGAGATATGAATACCATGTAAACAAGCTGAGAAAACACAACCTATTGTACATTAAAAAGCAAAATTTTTTCATCTGCAAGTTATGTGTTGTTTTTGTTTTGGTTGAGATATATATTATATTTTATATATGTGTGTATATATATACACACATATATAAAATCAATAACCAATGCCGCATAACTAAGCTATATTTTCCTGGAGATCCTTATTAATCAAAGTGTGATCCATTGATCAGCATCATCAGCATCTGCTGGAGCCTGTTAGGAATGCAGAATCTCAGGCCCCATCCCAGACCAGTTACTGAATTGGAATCTGCATTGTAACAAACTTCTCAGGTGATTCATTTGCCCATTGTAAATTCTGAGAAGCCCCATTGTAAAAAACCAAAACTATTTGACTTCCCATTTCATTCAAGGTCCCCCTTCACACCTATACATCCTGTTCGAGGTAAGTATTATACTAAGAGCTTTACCTAGGGAGAAGTTTTAAAATAAGAATATGAGACCCTACTGCAAATAATATAATGTAATTCATCTCATACAGGGTCTGAGCAAGGTTTTTTTTAAAAGCTCCCCTGACAAATCAAATGTGAAGCCAAAGTTGAAAACAATTACATTATCTTATTTAATTCTTAACTTCAAACATCAAAGTTTGCATTATTACGTCACAGAGGAACTTGCTCATGATAGCAAAACCTAGATTTAAAATCGGGTCTGTCTGACTTCAAAGATTTTCTCTTGCATTTTATACCCACCAATATGTTGGAGGCTTTTAGGCCAGTAGCTAGTTCCCAACTTCCCATTGTGTGATTACCCCAACATGCAGCATTGTATGGGAAAGCCTAGAGGGGCAGGGCAAAAGAGTGACCATCAAGAACCTTAAGGCTAGGCAAGACTGGGATGGAAAGATGAAGAGCCATGAAACTGTTTCTCCAGAAAATCAGATCAGCCCTTGTCCCGAGCCAATTGCAATGATAAATGAGCAAACGGACTAATGAACCACAGGGGGATCTGCATGTCAGCCGACTTTGTCACAAACTGAATTAAGCGAATGGGCTTAGAAGAGATATGCAGGAGTGTTTACAAAAGTACTGTGGGCACAGCTCTCAGGCTAAGGAATCTAACCTTTGTGGACTGCTCTATCACTACTGTCCCATCACCACATATGGTCACCATACTTGTGAGCAGGAGATATCCCAAAATCTGGTTTGCCTTACATAGGATGACCAGCCAGAGGCCGATGGGTGGAATGTTCCCACAGAGTCAGGGAGGATGTGAGTCATGCCTTCTTACATCATTTAAGCAAGGCTTGTGTAGATTTTTAAAGCATTTACCATAAATGGATCCCCTCATCACCATCTGTTCACTTTTGGTACAGGAAATATTATAAGACCATTCTTGTCATATGGATTTTCATTAGTAGTTTTGAAAAGGATTTCTCTGATCTTTTGAGATACATACAAATAAGTGAAAAAGAAACGGACATTTTCTTTTACAAATCATACTTGGAATAGTGTTAAGTTACTCTCTTTGACAGATGGCTCAATTCCAGGGACTAGCTCTCTCTCAGGGAGCACTGAAAATCCTAGTATAATCCTAAAATATGAGTGTTGACTTTAAAAGTCTGATTTAACTGACAGATGTATGAAATGGCGCATAGAAAACTCGCCACTGGGGACAATGAAAATGCTAGAGTAACAGTTACGTTATAGGAGAATGGCAATGATATAATCTCACCCGTTTTCTCGTTTTATGTGATCCATTTTCTGATGCTGAAATTTATTTCTGTGGAACATTAGATTGTACTCACATTTCTATATGCCTGTTTTTAAAATGCCAAAATCACACAGACTTCAGGGTCTGTCTTTTGAGAAAAACCGACATATAAATAAACCTTACTTCTGTGCAAAAAAAAAAAAAAAAAAAAAAAAAAGACATCTCTTTCAATCATAAACAGCAAGTGTTCTACCTTTGAACCATGGATATATCAACCTCAAACCAAAAAAAAATTTGAAAAGAAAAACACAGTGATGAGAAAAATCATAGTGGTTAAACATGTTTAAGTAACTGATTAGCTCCCTTTATTTTGAAATAGGTATATTGTCTCCTAACCTCTGATTCGCTCAGTGCCACATTAATAAAAGGTCACAATGTTTTTAAATGCTAAGATTTTAGTATTATATCAGGAGTAGAGATGAATTTTAAAAACTGAGTTTGCACATATGGAGAAAAACTTTAGGTTTGATTTGGGGATCCTCTGCCTGAATTTACAGCTCTGCAAAATCTGCTATTTCTAATCAGTGATAAACCTCCTCTCCCTTGGCTCATGGAACTTTGTTTTCACTGAGTCTAGAGGCGTTAATATCAGTTGCAAAATGTCCTGGAAGAGGGATTTAGAGATCCTGAATGGTCTGTGCCTGCTTCTGCTAAACATCTCAGAGACACTCTGCCCCCTGGTGGACTGTTCCAGGGTGGGTTTCGATGAACAGTGCAGGCTTCCCTTCTCCCACCCTTCCTCTACCAACCTCTTTCCTTTAGAAGACTCGAGTAGACGCCCCATTTGAAAGCTTTTATTCCCACCAATTACACATTCGTTTGGTTCAACAATTCCCTTTTATGTAATGTGAAAACCCTTAGTTACCTAATCAGCCCTTCACAGCTAAAACAAGAACCACAGACATCATTATTGCTTATCATGATTTGATACAGGTAAGAAAAAAGCAGAGAAGTGAAAAACGAGGTGCTGCAAATTAAAAATGTGGATGTGGCCAGGGACTTTGGATTCTCTAAAGACAGCCAGAAATCTCTAGACAAGGAAGAGGAAGAGAGTTTAAAAGTGAATAAAAGGACGCTGTAAGAAATAATTAAATACTTGGCAATTTCTTCTTGGCCAATAGAGCCACTGCAAACCATCCTTCATGTTCCCTTTGGTTCTTTGGGTTGTATGTCACCTGCATAGGGGATTAGTTGTAAAAGGCTGTAAACTTCAGCCACTTCTAGTTTTTGCCAATTTTTTCCCATTCAGGCTAGTTTGATCTTCTACAGTCCAACTTCTCCCAAGTACCCCTGTTCTGTGCTACAGGCACTCTGCATCCACAGAGGAGACAATGGGAAATAATGACTAAGAGGAAGTCCAATCTGCTGAGAGTCAAAAAAGTGTCACGCATCTCCATAAGTGCTTTACGTGTATAGGTTCTAAGACTTTACATCAACTTGTAGGTAGATGTATTTGAGAAGAAGAACCACATAGTTCTAACATACTTTATTTGCAAATCAAACCTAGGACTGACTACAAAAGCTACCTTTCTGCCTACTTTACTGGTCTTAAGATAGGTCAGTCTACTCCTCTGAAGTCTTCTTCTAACCCAGTTCCTCTTTCTGTATTTTAAGCACCAGACAGCCCTTGGAATCTGACTGCCTAGCCTAGAGACTAAAGGTCTCCTCTGAAAACTAATCTGGAAAACTCTTGTGATAGTGGATCTAACCCTCTCTCTTTGCAGAATATGAAAGCACAATCCATTTCTTTCCTTTCAAATTCTTCCTTCAGATATAAACTAAATCCCCCAAGTCATGGCAGCACATATCAGTCAGCCACAGTATCATTTACTATTAATCATTCTCTAGTGAAGGCTCAGACTCCTAAACACAACCCCAGAATTCAAGGAACCAATTTTTCCATAATAATAGAACTACCACCCGACACTTTTTAGAACACAAAAGGACTTTTATTTATTTTCCTAAATTTCATTTCCAATGATACATTTCCTGAAAGGTGGAATATCAAAGGCAATTTTCAGTCACAGCAACTCCATCAAATACACATAATCTGATATTTTACTGCTTCAGTGAATTATAATCTTCTCAGGGTTTCCTGGTTAAAGAAGACAAAACTAAGATAATAGAGACGAAAAATTAAGAATATTGTTCTTTAGAAAATTTGTTGAACTCAATAAACATTCATTCATAGGTGTAGTGTCCATTTTTCAAAGGAAACGCTAAAATTCCTAGAAACACAAGACAATATTGGTATTATTGAATGAGTATACATTCATATATTTCTGTGAAAATTTGTGCAATTAAACAATATGGAAAATGTTGTTTGTTACCATAGCCAATGAAAATATATTTTCATTGCTATGTAAGTTAAACATTTCCATCTCCCGCTTTATGTTCTGCAAAAAAGCCATGTGTCTAGTTTATGAAATAAACTATGCTATAGGCAGCAGTAACTGAAAAGGAGCTTAACAGTCTTAACTACATACCCCTGGGATGAATAATACACTTTGCATAATCATGTGCAATGCTGAATGATGATTCTATATCTCTTATAACTATAAGGGTTTGCAAGCTTCTATTTCATACAATATGCCCCAAATCCAGGCAATACAGCCAAATAGTCAAGCAATAATTTAGGTGGTTAATCTACAAAATGGCAAACAACCCATTCAACTAAACTGATTGTGTTTTGTTAATGTGAGGACACCGTCAATACAGGTACCCTATAAAGAAATCATTTGTAAGTGGCTATTTGTTTCAATTAATGTTTCCCCCTAAGGCTCTTAGAAGTTGACTTAATTGCCTCTTAGGATCAAAGAAAATACAGCTGTATAAACAGAAGACCACAGGATTAATAACAAAAAAACAAACACCATGCTCTGTGCACATTCCTCCATAGGAGAAATGTCACAAAAAACAAACAAACAAACTTGGGGATCCAGCAGAAGTACAGGCATATCTAATGCCTAAAATTTTCTCTCACACCAGTGACAGGTATAAATATTGATCAAAATTCCCCTTTTTAGTTAGCTTTTGTGTGAATCTTTGAATAGTATATTTTCAAGAGTGATTACCCAAGGTGAAGGTCTGCACAGTAGGCAAGCAGTGTGCTTCAGTTCAATACATTTATTGTCTGACAAACAGGACTGGGGAGCTTCAAGCAAGGAGTGAATCCATTTCACAAAGACAACTTGCTTCTGCAGACAAAAGGTATCAACTGCAGAATGCCTTCTGAGAAAAGGAGTGTGAATTTTCTTTGGCATGTTAAATGCTGTGCATATATATTTTTTTCATGCAGATAATCCCTCAGGGCTACTTCTTATTAAAATATACATTTTTTTCATATTTTATTGCATGACTTTATCCTGTATTAGGGAGCTCTCAGAGGAAATTTGAAATAACTAAGTATTCTTGAAATTTGAAAAGATTGATAAATTTAAAGTATTCCAGATATTACATTCATTGAGATATCAGGTTGGTAACGAATATACAAAGGTCAAAAGCTTGCCAGTTTCCTGATTGTTTAGTAAGTCTGAGGTTTGGTTCTGCAAGTTAAAAAAAAAAAAGGCCTCAATTTTAGCTTCACTAAGCTTTTCTAAAGTTCTTGTATGTCATTTTCTAGCAATCTTTTCTCCTGCCCAAACTTCAATAACAGCAACAATGGAAAAAGAAACAAGTTTATTTTCTTTCCAATATCGTTTTTAGAGCCCTTACTGTATTTTAAAGGTTTCTGAAGAAGGGAGATAGTTCTCTTGGTTTCCTTATATGTTAGCACACAAGGAATCACAGATGGGAAGGAGAGTGCAAATGACTATCAGATAAAAGTCTCATGCATTTTAAGATTTTTTTACAAGTCAAAATATACATCCTTCTATTACCCCCACCCCATTCCTCAATTGTGTAAGAACTAGTCCCATGTCATCAGTCTCCTTCACATCTCACTCAATTGGATAAGAAATAAAGACACTTTTCTTGTTAAGGAACAATATATCTCCAATACTAATCGGTTTTACCAATTGCATTAGTAAGAAATATAGCAGCAGTGTGGGCTGAGTCACCCATCATACCCTTCATTTCTGGGGATTTAAACGTGTAAAGTGACAGGTACATGAAATTAGGAGAAAAAAAAAGCAGTCTGCAGACTTTGGCACTAGCACACATAATGGTTTGTTTGTTAGAGCTGTGGTTTGACCATCGCTAAACAAGAATTACAAAATTACAAATCTGCAGAAAACAAACAATCATAGGTGTTGATTCTCAGTTTAACACTCTCATCTCCCATTCCCACCCACCCACCCCCATATAGTTTCAAGTATAATAAAAATAGAGATCTCAGCATCACAATTTTGCTGTTAACTCTTCAAGGTTTCTCTGCGCCATCCAAGCCACACATAGGGTTTGAAGCACCAAATGCACAAGTTTCTCCAACCAAGTTTAAATAGACAGAAACTGAAGACTGAATGATGCCAAAGTAACTGTTCTTAAATTAAGCTGTAACACAAAGTTCTCCCCAAAAACACAGGGCATTAAGCGTCTAGTTCAAGTACTGCCAGGCTGTATGTAGATCTGTCTCAGACAAGCTTCAGACAACAATTACAAATACACTGGTTCTAGTGGGCATTATCCATTATACCAAAGCAGGGCAGGGATCCCCTTCCATAATCAATTTTTAAAAGTTGCAATCCCCTTTGGGATTGGCTGCCGCAGGGGTCAGTGCTGAGCCCGAGGCTTGAGGGGGAGGAAGTGAGCCTCCTCCTGGGCAGGGAAGCTCTACGTTTAGTTTCAACACTTCTCCTTTCAGAGCTCTCTCTCAGGACTATCCTGGCTTCTCAGGATCCATTGCCCTTGCCCAGGAGAGACAGCCTCGCTGGGACCCAGTAACCGCGAAAGAAGATTCGACCTACCTGTGGAACCAGACACAACTTGGTCCCCAAAGGTCGCTTAGGCGACCCCACTGCAATTGGCAAGTCAACTCGTGCACTTAAAACGTATCAGTTTATGGAACGCTTGTTTAAAGTCCTCATTGGACATGGTATAGATTATGGGGTTAATGAGGGAGTTGAGATAGCCCAGCCAGGTGAAGAAGTCAAAGATGGCTAGGTGGAACCAGCAGGCATCTTTGCAGATAGGCAGCACTAGGGATATGATGAAGAAGGGCAGCCAACACACAATAAAGGCTCCCAAAATGATCCCCAGGGTCTTGGTGGCTTTGCGCTCCCTAGCGGCCATGAGTTTCTTCCTTTCCAGCAGGGCGTCGGAGACTCGCACTTTGACTTGGTTCACGTACACAGGAGACCCGGATTCGCTGGGCACGTCGGGAACCCGCGAGTTAATAGAGGTGACCGAGGACGTGGACCCGGGAGAGTCCGTTATCAGCTGGGCTCGGGTCAAGCGCTTGCCGGTCCTGTTGGGCGTCTGTTTCAAAATCCGGGAGCGGGCTTCCACGTAGATGCGGCCATAGAGGGCGATGAGGAGCAGGGTGGGAAAGTAGAAAGCACCCACCGTGGAGTAGACCGTGTAGAGGATGTGGTCGGTGTTCACCACGCAGTCCGACACCTCCTCTTCGGCCTTGGCCTGACGCCAGAAGAAGGGCGGCAGCGAGATAGAGATGGAGAAGACCCACACCAGCGCGATCATGACCGCCGCCCTCTTGGGAGTCCTTTTAGCTGAGTACTCCACAGCGTCCGTGATGGCCCAGTAGCGGTCCAGGGCGATGACACAGAGGTGCAGGATGGAGGCAGTGCAACAGGTGATGTCCGACGACAGCCAGAAGTCACAGACCACCTGGCCCAGTGTCCAACGGCCGGTGACAGTGTACATGGTGCTGACAGGCATCACCAGGATGGACACGAGCAGGTCGGTGACCGCCAGAGAGGCGATCAGGTAGTTAGCCGGGGTGTGCAGCTTCCGGGTCCGGTACACTGTGGCAATCACAAAGGCATTGGAGAGCGTGGTGGCCAAGGTGATGAGCGCCAGTAGCATAACCAGCAGTACTTTCCAGGGTAGGGCGATGGAGTCCTGGTAAATATAGTCCTTGGTGCTGCAGTTTTGCGAGGGAGCAGAGGATAGGTTGGCTTGAGGAGCCCAGGTCTCGGAGTCCGCGGGCGGCGGTGGAGCGCACTGAGCACTCGGTTCCTCCATGGTTCTCGCCCCAGCCCCAGAGCGCAGCTCTTTTGCATGGAGCGGACGAAGGAGAGGGCGGAAGGACCGTGGCGATCGCAGGTTTGTCCCCAGTTGATAGTTCCGTGAGTTCCTCAATTATTCCTCCGCCCAGGTTCACAGCTGAAACTAGAGGTCATGGGTGCGGCAGCCGAGGCAGGCGGGCGCGTCCCCTGCACTTCCAGAGCGCCTGGCAAAGCCGCCGCGTCTGTGGTTGTTCCTCTCCATACCGGGTCTTAGCCCTGGGTTGCTAAGAACTGGCCCACCGAGCCCTGCTCCGCTCCAGCTCCCTGGAGGCGTCTAGTGCCGGAGGGTGAAGTACTGCTTGAGGAGAAGGCTTTGACCAAATGGGATCTGGCTTACCCCAGTTGCTTGAGGCTGAGCGTCTCCTAACCTGGACGCTCTTGGATCTGCAGACTTTGCCCACAGGAGTTTCCTAGGTGTGGAGACCAAAGCTTGCAGGCCAGCGAGAGGTTCCGATCTTGCATTCCCGCCCCTCGCCCCAAGCTGGGGCACTTTATTGAGGCTGCAGCGGCCGCCAGAGCTGGGTGCGGTGAAGTCTAGGAGCAGCGCTGAGCCGCGCCTCGCGCCGGAGCTCTGCCCTCCCTCTCTTTTCACTCTCTGGCCACTCGGATGAGCGGCCCCGCGGAGACGGAGCCATAAAAGGGGGGACAATGGGGCTGGAGTTGCGGCTGCTCGGGCCGCGCGGCCACCACCGCCACCTCGGTCCCACGGGAACCACTCGGAGCCATGCCACTGGGTGCGCGGGTCTGGAGGACCTGGCGCGGCACACGGGGAAGGGGCAGGTGTCTGGGGAAGCTGGAGGGACGCGGCGTGCGCCAGCCCGGGAGGAGCGTGCGAGCTACGGAGCAGATGGGCTCCTTATATAGAGTCCAGGTCCGGTCCGCCAGAGCAGTGCAACTCGTGCGGCGCGGCGAGTGCTGACGCCCGCTCGCGATCACCTTCTCTTTTTCTCTCTCCCTCCCTCTTTTCCCCCCGCCCCGTTCCCTTCCTGGCCAAGGAAGCTCCCGCCGGGTCCTACCGCCCTATCTCCCCGCTTCCCACCCCGGGCCCCCCTCCCAGCCCTGACAACCTGGAGCCGCATTTCTGGCCAGGGGAGGAGAGCGTCCTGTTCTCGCCTCTGCGGACATCGGAGCTTGCTGCGCTGACCTCCAGTGAGACCCATGTCCTTAGCCACGATCCCAGGCTTAGTCCAGGAATCTGGTCCTAGGCTCCCGCCTACCACTCCCACCCTAGAAGGCCAGTTTTAGGCGGAGAAGCCCTGTCTCTGACCTCTCCGCTCTAAAATCATATCCAGCCCTGAGGGCCACACCCAGATTAGGAGGCAGGCATCAGTAATATCTCTGTAGAGGACCCAATGTTTGCATTTTGTACTTTGAGCCTCTGGCTTCATGTCGTCCTCAACTCCTGATACAGTAAAAACTATTTTTTCATCAAGTTTTAGCAATTTGTGTTTTTCACTCAACTGTGAGTCAACAGGGAAAAAGAAAAAGCTATCTGAGAAAATGTAGAAGTATCACAAACAGAAGCCAACTGTACGTGAAATTAAACCTTCTGCTCCACCCTCCTGTTCCAGCTGCTCAGTGCTTCAGTGCCTCTGGAAAACAGTTGCCAGTGAGCATATTCCTTCCAACAGCCCACCTAGAAAGGAGGCCATCAGAATTCAAGAAAAAACGGGGATACCGCGGCGGGGAGGACTGGAACCATCAACAGCACCGTCTTGTGTGTCTCCTTTGCCTTCAACTAGTATGTGGGGATGTCAGCCATAAGCTGCAGCATGCAATACCAGTACCAAGGTCTCATGACCAGGGACCGATCCCCTGTCCTCAGTTTCTCCTCTAACCTCAACAGAAACAAATGTAGCGTAGAAATGCAAATCAGAAAATGTGAAGAAAAGCTCCAGGAAAGGACAAGGTATTTTCAGCTCGAAGGATTAAATGATCCCCACTACGAATTCCTAGAGCCTAGATCCATCTTTGGCACCTAGAGTGTATCTAATAAAAACTGCATTGTAATTGAACTCATCTGATTAAGCGCACATGTATTTTAAAGAGAATCATTCTGTGTCAGAACTTAACGTTATCTGATCTGATCCCTCCACCCAGTTTTAGAGGAAGAGTAATTAAAATTCTTTGAAAGAAGAGCTTTTTCCCCAACGCAATAAAGCAGAAACCCAAGTTCCCTTAATTCCCGGTTCTCTAAACCAGGCAGGCAGGCAAAAAATAGAGTGCCTACTCTATGCTGAATATTTTTGTAGGCTCCAGAGGTATGGAGGCCAGTGGGAGTAGACTCAGACCCTCTTTTCCAGCAGTTTACATTGTAGAAGAGACAGACAATAACTACATGAACAAGTAAATAATTAATACTTATACTTTTCTGTAGTGTAAGTGTTATGAAGAAACACACACACACACACACACACACACACATATCCATGCATTGAGAGTGAGGGTACTCCTTTAACTAAGGTAGCAGCTCTTCAAGGAGGTCCTCTAGATGCGTTCTGGGCTGCAGCAGCCATCCTGAGGATAAAAGCACTGCCTTCTCTCTTTTTCTCCTCCAGTCCTAGCACCTAGCATTTTGCCACTAACCTTAAGTCTCATTTTCACCACATTTTAGGGGATCCTTCCCATCCTCCCACCCCGTCCACCTAGATAAACAATTATTTTTGCAAACTGCAGCGCTCACTTAGAAACCATAGGGGAGGGAAGCAAAGCCGACGAGTTTAAACCGCTAGGTGGGGGCCTTGGCCAGGATGGATCAAAAGTGTGCACGATTGCGGATGTGTCCTGTGGGAGTGAGGGGTGCCAGGAAACAATTTTCCCGTTATCCTAGGAGAACTGTTAAACGGATGGGAAGCGGGGGAAGGCCGATAGGAATGTAACCAGCTCCATGCGACCTTTCCTCTTTTAATTTCTGCTCAGGAGCATGGGAAGAGAAAAAAAAAACAAAACAAAACTTGTTCCCCACACGGTTTTTGGCTTTAGCGGTTTGGGGACCTGTGGCTTTCTCCAGCCATGCCTTCACTGCTTCGCAGAGTCCCAGACTCCCAGAGGAATCCGCCACTTGTGGGCAGAGTTTGATTTTACCCTCTTTGGTAAAGAGCTGCATAAACACACACCGCCATCATATTGACCGGATCTTGGCAGAGTTCAGTGAAGAACCCAATTTCCTTAACCTGACTTCCGCATTTCAAGTATTCCCTTTTCACTTTAAAACACATAAAACATAGGTGTTTGCACAGAGGCGCATGTGTGTGAAACACCCAAGAGAGAAAGAGACCCTCTAAAGTCGCCTGTGCCTGGGTCACTCCTTCGGAGTAGGGGCCGCTGGGTAAGGTCCAAGCGCCAGCTCTGCAGTCCCCAGCAGCGCTAGAAGGAACCTCCCGGCAAGTTTTGGGGGAAAATTCAGCAGACAGGGGAGGAGCAGGGAGGGAATCAGTAGCGGAGGGAAATGGTGGAGATGGATTAAGCGCAGCAAAACTTAGTTGAGTAGAAATAAGCTCCGGTTTGACTACCGGGCACTAAAACTGCGAATTAATGTGGTCCCCTTATCAATTCCACGCACGTGTACGTTCAGCAGAAGCTGAGTAAGTGGAGAATAAGTAAGTGGAGAATAACTCTGGAACTGAAATGAATTCTGTGAAGCCGACACAAAGCCAGATCCTAGCGGTGAGCTGCTGCGGAGGAACCAAAGAAAAATGAATCCTCGAGGAGCCTTGTCCCATGCTAGAAAGATGTGGTCCTACTACTGCAGCAGCAAAATTCGAGGCGCAGGCTGGGAAGTTTAAAGCGCAGCGCTAACTAGACTGGACACTGTTTAGAGAAACATACTCTGCCTACAGCAACCATAAAACACATCTCACAGAATTTATTGCAATTCAACTCCATGCAAGCTAGCAGTCAGCTAACTCTAGTCAGCCCTAGCCAGCTCTCCTGCCTGGGGCCTCTGAGTCTTGCTTTCAGCATCCCTAGAGTCTTCCATCCAGAGAGTAACTCTTAAAAGAGGTCCAGGCCCAGGAGCAAAGAAAGTCCTGATTTTATCTTTGCTTTGCTGAAATAAAAACGTTAGAACACTCATGCTTCTGTCACTTTTCTCCTTTGATACAGGAAAATACAACCCCACACTCAACATCCCACCGCTTGAGAAATCTGGTGTGGAGGTCTGCCATGTTGCTTCTTTCAAATTCTGCTTCCTCCATCTATGACCAGCCATATCCACCTCTGAAATGGGCAGCAGGAGACCACCAGCTCATGTGTGCACCATCCTAATGTGTGCTGGTAGCCCATTTCTAGGTTTATCTTATACTTCCTCCAGTAACTATTCCTTAAAGAATTGACTGGTGGCAATGAAAGTATCAGGTCCGCCCAATGCCTTGGTTCTTACCATCCTTTGTGTCTTCCTTGATGAAACTATGAAAATGTTCAGATAAATGACCATTTACACACATAGATATACATGTAATTTTTGTGGACAAATTCTGAGGATTTCCAAACCATATGAGGCCCAGATCCCTTCCCATATTCATTGGCCCTCACATTAGGCCTTTCACCTGATATTTGTGTCATGGTATTTACATTGTCTGTTTTATTAGAAATTTTGAGGTCTTACCAAATAATGAAGGCAGGTGCTTTATTCCCTAAATGTTAGATTGGTGTAACTTAATCCTTAAGAATTGGTTAGTTCTGCTATGTGTCTATATATGGATACAAACATTATGTAAGTCATATTTCTATTTAATGAAGAATGCAAACAAAACTTAGAGCAAATATATACAACTTAGACATTTTTTAATACCTATCTCCATATGAATAAACACTTTGCGACTTTGAACAGATACTTTCAACAAGTAATTTACTACTGGTTCAAAGATAGTCCGGTTCCAACTAGAAAAGCCAGCTCCCAATTAAGTTCTAATCACATATTTCCTGGCTGAAGACATAGGTCTTAAAAAAAAAAAAAAAAAAAAAATTCTTTCTTACAGCTACTATGAAGTAGTGTAAGTAGAGGTTACATAGAGTATGGTGTGCTGAATTATTTTTTTCTTGGACAGAGTGACATTTGGCAATGAGAAATATCTGAATGAAAAAACAATGCCAGTGAATCCACCAAACTTAGAAACAACTTGCTTTTTTAAGTTGGCAATGTAATTAAGCAGCTCTGTTCAAAATGAAGTCTCTCTTGAAAAACCAAACCAAAGAATTTGATGGTGAAGTTGTCTTTCAGTCTAAGTGATGAAGCAATAGAAATGTGAAGTCTTTCTTTTCAAAGAAATAAAGAACAGGCAAAACTCTTACTTTGCCAAAGAAAAGCAAAATTCTTATTTTCAAACAGGAAAAATGACATCACTCTCTGGTGACATCACTCTCTGGTGCTTTATTGCTTCTTTAGCTGTCATTCATGAATAAGAATCATTATCCTTTACTGAGCGCAGTGTACTAAGCCGTATGCTATGTATTCCACATACATTCTTACATTTATTTCTTATATAACACTAGTTGTCATTATCATTCTCATTTTCTGGATAAAGAAGTTGAGGCTGGCCGGGCGCGGTGGCTCAAGCCTGGAATCCCAGCATTTTGGGAGGCTGAGACGGGCAGATCACAAGGTCAGGAGATCGAGACCATCCTGGCTAAATCCCCAGGACTGGTGAAACCCCGTCTCTCCTAAAAAAAAATACAAAAAAAGCTAGCCGGGCGCGGTCGCAGGCGCCTGTAGTCCCAGCCACTCGGGAGGCTGAGGCAGGAGAATGGCGTGAACCCGGGAGGCGGAGCTTGCGGTGAGCAGAGATCCGGCCACTGCACTCCAGCCTGGGCGACAGGGCGACAGAGCGAGACTCCGTCTCAAAAAAAAAAAAAAAAAGAAGTTGAGGCTTAGAGAATTTAAGTAATTTTGCCAATGTCACACAGCTGGTAAGTGATAGAATCAATTTTCAAGTTCAAGTCTCTAATTTCAAGTTACAACCATTGACCAATATTCTACACTGGATCGCCATGCCACTCAGCATAGCCACCCATTTTACTCACCTGACCGTGACTTCGTTTCCTTCTGCCTATGAGATGACGTCATTGCTCATAGCTATGTAACTCTCCATAGTAATCTTCGTTTAGATGCCTTCAAATTTTTAGGTGGGGGTGAAGGTAAGGATTGGAGGTTGGGGGTGATTGTGGTAAAAATCAGGTAGAAAACTGGGCACCGTGATTATGTGTAGCTAGCTAATCATCATTCCAAAAGTATTGTTGATAGGTGATCATATTCTACACAGTTTGATGTCCACAGCCCAAATAGAAATCAAGCTAAGCTGTTACCCAAATCAGTTTTGGCATAATTATATTCAGGGTGTGCTTTAATTTTTGCTATGTTAAATTCCATTCTTGTTTTTCTCCCTTCCTTCTCATTATCTTTTTCTTTATCATTAACAGTTTCCCCAGGCCCTGTCAGGCCCATAAATATACACGTTGAAATAAATAATGAATTAAACCTTTTTTAAAATTGTAAGAATGTAATGTATTAAATACAGCGATATCCCCTTTTCTCCATATTTAACCATGTTAGTTTCAATATCAGTTACAAAAATAATCTATACAAATTGAATTGCTTTTCTTTTTTCGTAGTGTGTTGAACTTAACTGACTTTTCCCCCCTATGTATCAGGAACTCATCAAAGATAAAGAGACCTATCCCTGGTGATACAATTATTTGAATAAAGTTATTTAAAGAACATATTTGCCAAAAATCCCTGGTGTAGCATGTTCAGTTACTAAGAACAAGGCAAAAACCAAGAACATAAGCAAAAACAAATCTAATTTCCAATGTTCTAAAACTTTTGCACTTTATGTATGGCAGAGTTCCTCCTAAGCCTCATTCAGATCTTATTTCTTCTTGCCAAATATACAGTTCTAATATGTTTGGCTATATGTTTTCCAAGACCCCTGAAGATATAAGAAATGGATGAGAAACTATGTCAGATAAGCATGTTGAATGCGGCAAGATGCCACATTTATCATCTTTATTGCAAATTGAGCCGGGAAATCTAGAGTAAACAGTAAGCAGAAAAGCCTAAAAGAATGACAGTAACAACATTACGATTTGTGTTGACCTATTTAATAATAGGATAATATTAACTAAGACTTTTATTACAAGTGATGGAAAACCAACTTAATCAACCTAAAAACAAAAGACAGGAATTTATTTCAAGGAGATTGGGGCTCCCTAGAGTCAAAAAAGGAATTGAACCACCGAGTTTTGGACAAAGTAGCAATGCAGCTGCACCTTGGGAAAAACCAGCATTCTGGAACCCAAGTAGAACTCTCTTCTTTTTCTGTTGGTTGCTGTCTGCAGGTAGATTTCTTTCATCTATTTCACTGTGGACGGGCTTTTCTCATGTTGTTAAAACATAGCCATTAACACCTTTTGACTTTACATCTTGCAGCTTCAATTATATCTTAGAAACTAATCTGAATGAGATCCACTTTAAGAAATTCTGAGAAATGGGTTCTGTTTCTGAGTAAATGTAGGATGTCGTGAAAGGTGAACATTACCAAAATAACAACTGAAAAAGCTATAAATGTAAAAAAATCATATTTTAAAAACTTTGAAGAGTGTGTAAGCAAGAATAATTGGATAAATAAAATTCTGCAAAAGGAAATGCATTTTTTAGTTGAGTAAATGATTACTGCCTGTTTTATTTCCTTAAGGTATTTGCTGATTCTGGGAACAGATTGTGGATTGGATTTGGTCCAGGCAAAGAGATTGTACTGGGGAAAAGGGAAACAAGCAGAGCTTTCAATGATTGTTGGGTCCAGTGTGATATGTGAACATTTGATCTGTGTTGCAACTAAACAGGAGACTAGGGGATTGGGTAAGAAAATTCTAATAGGCAAATCAAATCTTTCACAGTCTTGGAGTGGTTAGAAGAAAAAGTCCCCATAGAGAGAAGGAGCCTATGTCAAATATATGACTGGTCTTCCCTTCAAGCAATTTGCAAGATTTTCAACCTCAGTGGGGGAAATGTACAAGAGTAAAGCTCAAATTTCTGAAAGCAGTGAAGAATCTTCTGCAGTATTTCAGGATTGAGGAGACAGAGACCTTCCAGGCTGTCAATCAAAAGCAAGGCCCAAAGAACAGGATGAATCACAGATGGACTGAGTCTAATTACAAATCAACTTTGACTCAGCTCAATCTCTCACTGGTTGATATAGTCAGCTTTTCATACATTCTTCCTGACAGAGGAAACATTGAATACTGTCTGGGCAAAGTAATATTTGAAGTCTCTACAGCCCTTGTATATACAATATCTGATTACAATAAAAAGTATGATATATGCATTGTGGCAGTAAAATTGATCAACAATTTTAAAAACCTAACAATATAAATAAATCCATACATAATATAGATATTGGAGTTGGCATGAAAGGACTTTAAAATACAGACAGTCCGCTGGGCGCAGTGGCTCACGCCTGTAATCCCAGCACTTTGGGAGGCCGAGAAGGGGGATCACGAGGTCAGGAGATCAAGACCATCCTGGCTAACACGATGAAACCCCATCTCTACTAAAAATACAAAAAATTAGCCGGGCGTGGTGGTGGGCGCCTGTAGTCCCAGCTACTCAGGAGGCTGAGGCAGGAGAATGGCCTGAACCCGGGAGGCGGAGCTTGCAGTGAGCAGAGATCGCGCCACAGCACTCCAGCCTGGGTGATAGAGACTCCGTCTCCAAAAAAAAAAAAAAAAATACAGACAGTCTCTGACTTATGGCGGGTCAACATATGATTTTTCAACTTTAAATGGTGTGAAAGTAACATCCATACAGTAGAAACTGTACTTTGAATTTTGAATTTTGATCTTTTCCTGAGCTAGCAACATGTGGCACTATAAGTGTTCCAAGCATGTTTAAGGTGGGTAGGCTAGGCTAAGCTACAAGGTTTGGTAGGTTAGGTGTATTAAATGTATTTTCAAGTTACGATATTTTACCAGTTTGTAACTCCATCCTAAGTCAGGAAGCATCTATAACTATTATTAATATGCTAAGGAAAATAAAGAAAAATAATCTAAAAGGATAGAAAGGTAGAACATTTCAACAGTGAATGGAAATCTTTAAAAACAAAGTCAAATAAGCACTCTTGAAATAAACATATAGTATCTGATATTAAGTACTTACTGGATGGATGCATTAGCTCACCAGACAAAGAAAAAGACAACATTAGTAACCTCACAAAGTAATGAAAATAATTACAAAATAATTTCAAAAAGTATAAACTGAAGCATTGAGAGAAGAAAAGTGGAAAGAAAAAAACAGAATGTAAGAGTGAGACTGAATCAGATAATATAAAATACATGCACAGCAAGAGAATGGGAAAGAAAAAGTACTTGGAAAAATAATATCCAAAAATTTCCAGACATAGTGAATACATCAAACAAACAGCACTGAAGAAACTCCAAAAACTCTAGCCAGAATAAACACTCAGAAAGCCATAGCTAAGAACATAATGATAAAACTGGTAAAAAATTAAAAATTAAAAAAAATGACAAATTAAAAAATTCATAAAACTGCTAGAGAAAGAGACACTAACTTTTGACCAGGAGCGGTGGCTCAAGTCTGTAATCCCAGCACTTTGGGAGGCCGAGACGGGCGGATCACGAGGTCAGGAGATTGAGACCATCCTGGCGAACACGGTGAAACCCTGTCTCTACTAAAAAATATACAAAAAATTAGCCGGGCGTGTTGGTGGGTTCCTGTAGTCCCAGCTACTCGTGAGCTGAGGTCCGGCCACTGCACTCCAGCCTGGGCGACAGAGCGAGACTCTGTCTCAGAAAAAAAAAAAAAAAGAAAAGAAAAGAGACACTAACTTTCAAAGGAAGCACCAGAAAGCAAGAGGTTGACTTATTGACAGAAATTATGGAAGTCAGGAGGCAATATAATGACATCTTATCATAGCTAAAAGTTTTTTTAAATCTGCCAACCTGTAATTCTGTACCTCGAGTTAATATCCTAAAAATTGGTGGTGAAATGCAGATGCTGTCAGTCAAACAACAGGTGAGGGATTTGTTGATAGCAGAACAGAACCTAAGAAATAATAAAGGAAGCTGGTCAGGCTAAATGAAAATGGTACTAAATGAAAGCATAGATTTCAAGAAGGGATGAAAAGCAAAGGAGAGTGTAAGCCTATGAAAAAATATAAAAGTAATGTTTTCCAGGTCCTATAAAATATGCAGAATTAAAATATATGCTCACAGTAGCACAAAGGGCTGCTGTCCAGTATGAACAGAGTGAATGCTAGAAAATACTTACGTTGTTAAATAAGTGATAAAGGTATTTAGGTTCAACAGAAAGACATAAGAATCTTAAGACCATAGCTTCAAACTACACAAAACAAAATTTGATGGGACTAAAAGGAATACTAGACAAGGCCATAATCAGATTCAGTTTTTAACATAATTTTCTTGTTAGCTAATAAAATAGTAAAATAGACAAAAATTTAATGAGGCCATGAAAAATTTGAACAATATACTTAATCAAGGTCAACTAAATGGCATAGAAAACATTCTATTTCTACAACTGTACAACATATATTTCTTCAAAAGCAGTTGGAACACTTACAAATATAGAATATATGCCAGACACAAAGCACACCTCAAGTGATTGATTCTTCATCAAAAAAGGTAAATAGATGACATAAAAGCATATGAAACAATGTCAGTGTAACTAACCATCAGGTAAATGCAAATTAAGTCACTATAAGATACCACTATTCACCCATTATAATGCCTGCCCCAAACACTGTCAATATTAAATGCTGACAAATATGCAGAGCAACTGGAAATCTTGTTGGTTGAAATGCAAAATGGCACAGCCACTTTGCTAAACAGTTTAGCAGGTTTATTATAAAATAAAATGTACATCTACAATCCAGCGATTCTATTCCAAGTTATCTACCCAAGAGAAATGAAACTTATGTTCACACAGAAAACTGCACATGGCTTATAGTAGCTATATTTGCAATTTCCAAAATTTAGAAACAACACAGATGGCTTTCAACCAATGAATAAAAAACAAACTGTAGTACATTCATACAATGGAATACTACTCAGCAATAAGAAAGAATGAACTATTGATTCATGCAACAGTGTGGATCAAACTTGAATGCATTTTTCTGAGTGAAAGAAGGCAGATCCAAACTGTACAATTCCATTTATATGACACTCTGAAAAAGGCAAGACTGCAGAGAGCAAAACAGTTGTCAGTAGTTACCAGCGATTGGGGTTGGGGAGAAGTCATCTGTGGAATTGCACAGAACTTCCGGTATGATGGAATGGCTTTCTATGGTACTATGGCGATGCATTTTAATATATAAAATATACATAAATAAATTTAAAGTAATCAATCAAGATATTGAGAGTAGCATGAGGCAGTCAATTGTCTAGAGAGATAGGGACGGGTCTCCAGAGAAACCCCACCTCCAAACTGGAGACAGTTTAAAGCTTGAAAGCCAAGCTGCAAGTTAAATCCTCAGACTGGATTGAGAACTTGTCTTCCCATTTGGCACAATTTCCTCTGATTGGTCACCACCCTTCACCTATTTTACATATACCTACCCTTTCCCAGTTGGGTTTTCTACACTGTTCTGCTCACCTTTGAGTGGTATCTTTGCTTTAATCTTTTTTGCATATTCACAAACCAATCAGCATGCACTCCCCATTCTGAGTTTACAAAAGGTCCCAGACCCAGCCACATGTGGGACTTTCCTGCTTTTGGGTAGGGGAACCATCCCGCATTTCCCCTCTTTGCTGAGAGCTTTCCTTTTGCTTAATAAGTTCTACTCCACTCACACCCCAGTGTCGGGGCACCTAATTCTTCCTAGTTGGGAGATAAGAACTTGGATCTAGCTGAGCTAAGGAGCAGAAACGCCACAACATTTTGGCGGCTTGTACAGGGATACCTGGAGGGTGAGTAAATAGGGACCCAAACCCTCTTTCACTTTCATTTTCAAGGCTTCTCATCCTTAGACATTTTTCTGAAGGCAGATGAAACACCAAACCTCGGGTGAGCCAATTAAAAACAAATAGCGGAGATACAGAAGACAGGATGGGACCCTACCACCTCTCTCTCTCTTTCAGGTAAAAGGGATGTTGGCTTTGTTTCCCTTCAGGGAGGTCTATCCATTGCATGAGACCAGAATACGGTCCTGGGGCAACTGAAAGCATCTGGCTCAGCTCACTTCTCATGTTGCCACAAGGCCCCTAGACTTGGCTTCCTTCCTGACCACCCATTAGGGCATTGACCAAGACTCCCAGACTTTTCTAGGGTATTTTTTCTTCCTTCTTTCATGGTGTGAAATGGCTTCTATCTCTTCTTTTACAACGTTAAGGGTGTTGCTGCAAACTGCAGGGATATTACTCAGTAGAATGAGCATTTGGCCCGGCCATCACATATGCGATTCAGAAAAATGTGATATCTGTCTGTTCTTAGAGGCCCATCCCCCACCCCACCCACCCTAATGGCCACAGGCACACGAGGCAGATGGATGGGTGAGTAGTGGCTGCCCACTTACCCCCCACTCTCGTCTGGGGCGCATGGTCATGCCCGCGGTGTGCACATACTACGTCCAATGACCATGCAGGGCAGGAGTGTATTACAGCCACTGCCCAGGCCCCAGGGTGGTCTCAGGGCCCAGAGGCCCCACGCAGCTTGCTGGCCAGTGTTTCCCTCTAGCCACCCTCTCCTGCCACGCAACCGTGGAATCTTTCCCACCCTAGTGCAGCTCAGTCTGAACTAGAAGGAGGACACAGTAATTAAGAACTTCTCTTCCTGTTGCAGGAACCAGTTTGCACAGCACAAGAGGGTTTCTTCCCCAGGCATCTTACCTGCCCTGCACTTAAGCTGTTTTTCTTTTTTGTTGTTTTTTTTTCCCTTCTCCACCATGTCAAGAGTTAACACAGCCCTGCAAATGCAAATACAGGGAGCTTTTCTATGTGAGACTTTATTTTTTTCTTTTGAACGGTGTTTTACTAGGGGCCAGGGCCCCAATTCATGGGACTCTCTTTTTTCTCTTTTGTTTGAGGAGGACGGGCCTCCACAGCTTTACATTAGCATTTGAATTATGATAAGGAAGCAGTGAAGGAGCAGCCCTGCCGACTGCTGGCTGCAATCTGGCAAGGGTCACCTGGGACTTAATGAGCTCATGAACCCTTGTGAGTTACCTTCTTGCCCCAAACTCAATTCCAAGCTCCGGGTTGAAGCCCTAGTAAGGAAAACTGGATCTGAGGGATCCAGAGGCAGATGACAACAGAAATCTAGGGGCACAGTGTAGGTGAGCAGGACTAATTACTGTTGATTAAGCCAAGCCCCTGTTTCATGGATAGAGGTCATGCTAGTATCCATGGGATAAATGAGCTCTGGGGACCTCTGTGGTTATCTACAGCAGGGGGGAAAGCATGTGGGTGAATGTGGATAACTCCCACCTCCTAGGCCACCCTGTTAACATGAGTGAAAGCTGCATTGGCATCCATGGGCAGCACCCTGCCGAGGTCACCAGGACTCTCATATCACTGGGATATAAGGATGGAAGAAAGAAAGGGAGACACCTCTTCTTTCTCTCCCTCAGATACTCCAGGAAGAGAAAGGAACTAGGGAGGCCTTGTTCCCCTCTTTCCAGATGGGTAACCAATCATCTTCAGTCTGTACTTCGCTTAAATGCCTCCTGAATGACTGACACTCCTTTGAAAAAAAGCACTTTCTCCTTTTCCTCCTCTGTCCTCTCTTTGCAGATGAGTAACTGTGTCCCCATAAGGGAGGAGACTATCCCTCATATCATCTTATGCCCAATTTCTGCCTCCAAAGAAAGAAGTAAAAACTAAAAGACAGAAATGAAATCCACAGGCAGACAGCCCGGCGCCACACCCTGGGCCTGATAGTAATGATCGACCCCTGACCTAATTGGTTCTGTTATCTATAGATTACAGACATTGTATAGGAATGCACTGTGAAAATCCCTGTCTTATTTTGTTCCAATCTAATTACCGGTGCATGCAGCCCCCAGTCACATACCCCCTGCTTGCTCAATCAATCTCGACCCTCTCACGTGCACCCCCTTAGAGTTGTGAGCCCTTAAAAGGGACAGGAATTGCTCACTTGGGGAGCTGGGCTCTTGAGACAGAAGTCTTGCGGATGCCCCCGGCCGAATAAACCCCTTCCTTCTTTAACTAAGTGTCTGAGGAGTTTTGTCTGCTGCTCATCCTGCTACACCCATACCATAGGACACTCCCCTTGGATGCATCCACCAAACTGGGAAAAGTTAATTTTCCCAGACCTTAAACTGCTTGACTTAGGGGAAGGGAACCTAGAAGCCTGACATGCCAGCAAAAGGGTAAAAGCTTTTTACCAGTCAGACTTCTGGCCTCCCTTTCCCTGTGCAAATCAGTCAATGGGTGATAAAATCATTGTTTATATCCTCTGTAAAGTTTTGATTAATGGGAAAAAAATTGTGAGGCTAGTCTTAAGCTCTAGCCAATCTGGTGTGCTTTGTGTGTCTTTCTGTACAGTTCTGTCATAAAGAGGGATACCTTAGGATAGAATGCAGGCCTTGGACCTCATAATCCTGCTGTTCAAGCCAGCCTGACAAACTGATCAGTAACAAACTTTGCTGCAAGTCTCCATCTTGTTTTAAATTTGGGGGAGTTTAACTTTGTTACCACGTGGCAGTACTTTCTTTTGGTCTCTGCCATTTTACAACGGTGCCCCAGGTTCAATCCCAGCTTAGGGAATGAGTACTTTCTGGTTAATATCTGTGTAACTTTTACCATTTGCTGATTCTCTTCCCCTCCATGAACAACTTCTAGCTTCCTTTTTTTTATTATTTTTTTTTGAGATGGAGTCTCACTTTGCTGCAAGGCTGGAGTACAGTGGCACAATCTTGGCTCACTGAAACCTCCCCCTCCGAGGTTCAAGCAATTCTCCTGCCTCAGCCTCCTGATTGGCTGGGACTATAGGCATGCTCCACCACTCTTGGCTAATTTTTTTTTTTTTTTTTGTACTTTTAGTAGAGACAGGGTTTCACCATGTTGGCCGGGATGGTCTAGATCTCTTGACCTCGTGGTCCGCCCACCTTGGCCTCCCAAAGTGCTGGGATTACAGGCGTGAACCACAGAGCCCAGCCTCTACCTTCCTTTCTTAAATCTTCCTTTCTCTGAGCTACCATTAAAGAGTCTAGATTTTGTAAAAACTGCTTACCCCCTCTTTGAAAAATACCTCATACACTCCTAGTTAAGTCATAATCTTAGTTGAGGCTTGTTGGTTTCCTCTGTGAGGTTACTTTTGATAAAGTTCGAAAGTCAGAAATATTGACCACTAAAATATTGATGACTAAAGTTGGGTAAAAAGGGACTTAAAAGGATTTTTCTTAAAGAGGGCTCAGTCTAATCAAAAGTAAACATCCAAGCTACAGGTATATTTAAAAGGTCTTTATATTTTTCTCTTCATGGATCTTGTTCTTCTGGAGAAGGTTTTTTACTCAGTCAACTGAATTATTTTCCTCCATTTTGTTTTGCCATTCTTGGTGCAAACATGAGAGCCCCTAAGATAACTTCTGAGATCATGGGACTCCTGGAAAAAATAGAAAAGGTGCTATGGATCCCATCTTAAGATAAAACCTCTGTTTTCCTCATGGAACCCCAGGTATTAAAAGTGGATAAATCTCTCTCAAATCTGTTTTTGTCTTCCATCTATTACTGTTGATTAGGCTCTGGAAACTGCAGGCTTTCCTAGCCCTGCTTTTTGAAGGGCTCCACCCTGAGGCCAATAATCCACTTAAGAGACAGGCAAATGAAAAATCTTATAAACACTGGATCTTCTTCTGTCTGTATATATATTATGTATGTGATGCTTATATTTAAAAAGAGCTTTAATTAGTTGGTTTAAAGAAAATAAGCACTTAGAAGAAATGTTCTTGGAAGGAAAAATAAAGGCCATAATGTCTTTTAGTTCATGTGACTTTAATCTTTGAAAAATAAAAACGGTTTCAAAGATAATTGGTAAAATACAAATGTCTTCAAAATGTAAATATGGGGTCTAAATTATGTGGGTCACAAAACAGTGCACTCTGTCAGCAGAAGGCAGTTAAGATGAGTCTTTATCCCTATTGTAATGGCAGTTAGATGTACTCTGCAGAGGGGGGAAATGAGAGTGGCAGGAGGCAGCCAAATGCCTACAGAGATAGGGGAAGGTCCTCAGTGGAACCCCACCTCCAAGCCAAAGACAGTTTAAAGGCTGAAAGCCAAGCTACAAGTTAAATCCTCAGATCGGATTAAGAACTTGTCTTCCCATTTGGCATACTTTCCTCTGATTGGTCTTCACCCTTCACCTATTTTACATATAACTACCCTTTCCTAATTGGTTTTTCTACACTGTCATGCCCTCCTTTGAGTGGTGTCTTTGCTTTAACCTTTCTTGTATACTTACGAACCAATCAGCATGCACTCCCCATTCTGAGTGCATAAAAGGCCCCAGACCCAGCCATGCGAGGGACTTTCCCACTTTTGAGTAGGGGAACCACCCTCTGTGTCCCCTCTTTGCTGAGAGCTTTCCTTTTGCTTAATAAATTCTACTCCACTGTCTCTTCAGTGTCCATGTGCCTAATTCTTCCTGGTTGTGTGACAAGAACTCGGACCTAGCTGAGCTAAGGAGCAGAAAGACTGCAACAATATGAGGGAAAAGACAGAAGGCAGACTGTGACAAATGAATTTAACTGTACTACAGATGAATTAGATAACCACAACGAAGAAGATGGAAAGAAAGTTGATGATCTCTATAACTTTAGAAAATGCTTTGGCTTAATAATGCAAGGCTAAGGACAAACAAGAAGTATCTACAGACATAAACTTCAGTTGATAAATTTGTTTCTCACAGGGGAAGGAGCTAGAAATTCTGAAACTACTCTGTGTATTAGGGTTGAGCAAGCAAGTAAATATATTACAATATAATGAGAACCAGGTTTCTCACTGTCAATGAAAGAAGTTACAAACAACAAAAAAGGAAGGATGAAATGAACCGTGGTGTTGTATAGGAGTTCTACTTACCAATATGGCATTGTGGTTTCTTTAAAACACACCTATGTACATAAGTAGACATAGAAACAAATACAGATGTGTATAAGCATGACTTTTTATACATATGTATTTTTTATCTCTATCTACTGAGAAAGCCAAAAGCAGCAGCATCCCAGTAGTAACAAATATCAGTGGCATCCAGATTTAGATCTATGAATATTATTTTTCAATTAAAAAGACAGGGTTCCTTGGAGGTCTACTTGTCTCCAGGGTGAGGGTAAGAAAAATTTAGGAGAAGTCTGAAGTATCTGTGATGACAGAAAAAAGAAAGCACTTAAAAAATAAGGGAGAGAAGAGGGGAAACAAAAGAATGGAGCATATAAAAAACACACAGGACCCAATCTATCTGGGCACAATGGTGTGCACCTGTAGTCCCAGATACTTAGAAGGCTGAAGTGGGAAGATCCCTTCAGCCCAGGAGTTCAAGACCTGCTTGGGCAACAAAGCGAGACCCCATCTCTTAAAAACAAAGAAGCCAATATGAATGGTCAAAGTTGAAACAAATTGAATAAGAAAATAAATAATGGTATTTTTAGATTATAATGAAATAATCAGATAATATTCATGAGCTTATACTAATATAAATAAATTAATGGATTAATAAAATAAATGAAAGAAAATACCAACTCTTCAGAAAAAAATACAATTAATAAAGATAGAAGGAATTATAGAAATATGATATTATTGCTAGAATCTCAAAGGGATAACTGCTCCAGGTAAAGATCTAGCAATGAATGTTAAAATTAGTAGACCAAAAGATATTTTCTGAAACAGGATATTTGCATAGACTAAAAGTGGCTCTCTCAAAATAATTGGGAACTACAAAGAGAAAAATAGTAAATGTACCATGGAGAGGCTAGCAGATACAACCTTAGTCAAGTGATCAAGGTGAGCCTCACCAGCAATGACTTATGTGATATGCCTCCTTCCCCTATATGATATTACCAAAGAGTACTTCACTTCTGTACTGTTCTTACCACATAATCCATAACCACTACCTGGACATGGGAAAACATCACACAAATCATTTGGTGGACACTCTAGAAAACATATAATCAATATTCTTCCAAATATGAGGGTCATGGATAAGAGATCCTAAGGAATTGTCATAGAGTACTTAAGACCAAAGAGACATGTCACATAAATGCAATGTGGGATCCTAAATTGAATTCTGAAACAAAGGAAAGTTCATTAGTGAAAGACAATATTTTACTAATGTTAATTTCTTAGTTGTGATCAATGTTCCATGTTAGATGTTAATGTAAGGGGAAACTAGGTAAGAGTATATAGGAATTATGTGTAGCATTTTTGTAACTCTTCTGTAATTCTGAAATTATTTCAACTTTTAAAGGTTTTACCTGTGAAAGGGATAAAGGATTTAGGATTATGGGTCAGGGACAACCATTAGATTATTTTAATGAATACATTTTGTATAATTATGATTTTTGAACTATATGAACCTATTCATAATTTAGAAATAAATTTAATGTTTTAAAATAAATACAAATAAAAGGAGGTTTTTAAAATAATTTATACTTTAGTTACTCTCTAAATTGTATACAGGTTTTTCACACGGAATATGGTACAATATGCACTATTAGAAAGAAAATATATATGTATTTCATCACATATATGTAAAAAGTAAAACAAAATTAAAAGATTTATGTGGAGTTGGTGGCAAAAACTATTCAAGCTTTGAGACCTCATAACATCAAAATGAAGTTTCCATTGCTATTGTTTGTGAAGCACGAAAGTATATTACCAGCTATGCCAGAAATAATTTAGAGATAATAGGAATACCCTGCCTTAATTCAACTCCTAGTACATATTCAATGAATGAGGCACTGTCATGTTTCTCTCAGAGGGACAGAGCATGGTTTTATGGCAGCCTTTCCCCAGAATGAAATATACTTTGAGCACATGAACTCATGAGCAGGAGAAAGTTGATTGAAAAACATGATGGCCATAAAAACCTTGTCCCATATATTTTCTAAAATTATATTTCCATGTTCAGCTGAAAATTCAATTTCGGATACAGGGTTTGGTGCTGCAGTTTTTCAGTTATTTAATTGTATGGAATATTTAAATATTCCTTAAATCTGCTGGTGTCATTGAATACTAATTGCACTCTATTGTGTAAATTCTAATTTTAAAATTTGACTAGATTTTTTAGTGAGGCTTTTCTATTGTCAAAGATGCTAAAGTGATTATATGCCTGGTGTCTCATCTGTGATGACAGCTGTTCTATGGTCCTGCCATCTAGCAGGCAATGATATCTTTAGGTTATATTATGCCTACTCTGATAATCTTAATTTACATGAATTAAAAATCAATTTGCTTCCAAACTCTAAAACAATGAACTAGGACACATGTTTCCTATTCTATGCAATTACTCCATGTGCTTAGGGAAAATGTAGTACAGTCAGCGCTTCATATCCATGGGTTCCTCATCCATGGATATAACCAATCATGGATTGAAAATATTTGAAAACAAAAATAAAAATAAGAATACAACAACCAACAATAATACAAATTTTAAAACAATACAATATGACAATTATTTACATAGCATGTACATTCTTACATATAATTAGGAATTATAAGGAACCTAGAGATGATTTAAAGTGTACTGAAGGATATGCATAGGTTATATGTAAATACTATTCCATTTTGTAAAAGGGGCTTGAGTTTCCACCAATTTTGAATGCTGAGGGGTGACTATATTCACAAAAAAGGCTAAATTATATATTCTTTAGTGCCAGGATACTTTATAGTTACAGCATATAATGATTTGCTCCATGTATATGCCAATTCCCAAATCTAACTCTGCTCTCCCCATCAAGTTTGAGAATAGAGCTCTATCACCTCTTTATAAAACTTCTCCAGCCTTCCTTCCATATAATTATAAAGAATGATTTCTGACACAAAGGCTGTGGAAATATCTAAACGTTTCTTCTTGATCAGTATTTCTTACACAGTAAAGGATATGTGATTGGATCATTCCCTCTGATATGTCCTTTTTCTCAATCTGAATGAAAAGTTCCAGTTTAAAGTGATTTCTCTTATTGGAAAACTGTGCTCCTCTGCCAAATTTTTGTTCTATCCTCAAACTCCTACTTTGTGTTAAATGACATTTTCATCATGTCTTGGTCTCTTTATGTCCCATGGAGAGGTTTTTTTGCTCCTGAATGTTTTTGCATGGTGTTTTTATTGTTACTGTTACTGTGTTTTCCTTTGTGTGTGTTAAATTATTTGTTTCACTGAGTAAGGATTTATGGATTAAGAATTCCTGAGTATGTTGAATCCCATATGCAAACTTGGTTGCCTTTTTGAAATGGTATTTTATTAAGCGAATAGTAAGATCAAGCTATAACTGTAGGATTTGCAACAGAATCCCTAAGGAGGCACTTTCTTTTTTTTTCTTTCTTTTTTTTTTTTTTTGTTTTTTGAGACAGAGTCTCACTCTGTCACCCAGACTGGAGTGTAGTGGTGCGATCTCAGCTCACTGCAGCCTCCATCTCCCAGGTTCAAGCGATTCTTTTGCCTCAGCCTCCTGAGTAACTTTGACTACAGGCGTGAGCTACCATGCCCAGCTAATTTTTTGTATTTTTAGTAGAGACGGGATTTCACCATGTTGGCCAGAATGGTCTCTGTCTCCTGACCTCATGATCTGCCCACCTCGGCCTCCCAAAGTGCTGGGATTACAGGCATGAACAACCGCATTTCATTTTATGTATTTGGGATGGAACAATGTACTACTATTATTTGATCTAGAGTCAGTGCTTAATGGAGTTCCAGGAGTTCTGGTCCTATACAGCCACCCAAGGGCTGAAGGATCACTGTCTTATGGGACATCTCTTCCCTACACAGCTGTAACCCTACCACAGCACACCTTTTCGGATGCTCTGGTCCTGTATCCCTATTAGTTAATTTTCAAACACTCATGGAGGTTAAATATTACTATTTTCCCTGTTAAACATCTCCGGTTCACTTCAGATGCAGGAAACAGCCCCAATGAATCAGAGCAGAAAATCCTTTTGAGCAAGTCTTGCAGACTCACTGCTACAATGTGGAGAGATCCCAAGAGGCTCTAGATGAGGTGTAAGTAACTGTGGTAGGAAAGAGGATCCCACTGAGTGGTTTTAGGTGAGAACTACCGATGAATGAGGAAGTATTAATATATCATATTTCATTCAACCTCAAAAGGCATCAATTGTAGAATGAATCATTATTTTGTTTACTCCTGGTAAAATGTCACTAACTACATTGTCACAATTTTTCTCAACACTGAGAATTGTTATGTTATTCCATTGAAAGAACTGTTTTCAGACATTGAAATGTATATTTATATCATGTATCATTTTTGTGCATACACAGACTAGGAAAATTAATTGGTTAAGATATATCTAAAATTTCTTTACAGTAAGAATCTCAGTCTTCTGAATCACTTTTCAACATAGTCTTTAATATTTGTATTTTTCCACACAACATTATTATCTATCATCAAGACATAGCTAATATAATGTTTTCTAAAAAGAGTGCTTCACTATTAACTCTGGTGTTTTTTTCTCAAGGCAATATTCTGCCAGCTTTTTCTCAAGATGCACAGAAACGTGAAGCAAGTGACAGCCACATCACAAATTTTATCCATAATTATAGAATGCAGCCCTATTTCAGTGATGTTCAAAGGTAACAAAGAAAAGTTTATCTTAGACCTGATAAAATATGATATATTCAATATGTTTAACAGTTTGTATGACAGGTCTGCTGATGATCAGCTTTGCCTGCATATTCATTATAGCTTGTGTTTACATAGTTCATTTTGTATGAGGCTATCAGAATATTTTAAAAATATTAATAATGCATAGTCTATTCATAAATATTTAAAACCTGTAAGTGATATTATGTTCATCTCAGAAATTTGGCAAAGATTAAAATTTCATTTTTTATCTGCCAAGAGCCAGAATGAATATTACTAATCAATAGAATTTAAGTTTAATTTGTGAATAAATTTTGTGAGTCTAATTCTGGTAATCTGACTGGATATGGTAAATGAAAAAAAATCAAAATTATAGGCAAAAGTTTAAAAACTATAACATAAGGAAAATAAAACTGTTGTTGTAAAAACTAATACAATAGCACAAAGTTGGAATTTTTTAAAGAGAAAAATTTTGAGAATTGTTAGATATATTTAGAAAGCTGTGTGAGGGCATGAAACTAAGGGGTCAGTGGAAGGAATTGTTTAATGTGGGACAGTGTTCTAAAGCAATTTCTGAATGATAAAACAATTCAAGGAAGTATTAAAGTATCAATATGCAAGCACATTCCAGAAATAAGAAAAAGTAATAATGATACAGAATTTTGAATCAGTAATAGAAAGTACAGTATTAAGAATATCATGGAATGTGGGGAAAGAGAAGCAAGTGATTAAGGTGAAAGAGATAAACATGACAGATATAGGGAGCAAGAAACAAGAAGACACACAATCACCAATGATATTAATAAAGATGCTATACTGCATTGAGGAAAATATGTTTACTTACTGAAAATGCTTACAAATTCAAGATCAATTAATAAGAAAAGATATACATATGATATAGCCTATCATGTTTGTCTTATTTCCAGGATAATTTGAAAAAAATCTTATAAAAACTGATGAAGAAAAACATAAAATAGATTGCCTTTAACAAGGGGACTGAAGTCAGTTAAATGTATCTTTCATCAGTACTCTATTATCAGATGATGGAGAAATGTTTGCTGAGTTTCAAGAAAATAAAGTTGTGAAATCAGATTCCTATATCTAGCCTATTTGTTATTCAGGTGTAAGGTAAAAAGGAAGATAGTCTTAGATGCACAAAAATCTGTACATTAAAAAATACCAGAGTTCTAGTCAACTAAAAAGTTAGGAAGACTGCGTGCCAACATGTTTACCATTGATATTCTTTGGGTGGAGGGATTATAGATAACTGTAGCTTCTTCTGTTTTGAATTGTTATTTTCATTTGAAATTAAGTATGGATTGCTTTTATTTCAATAAATAAAAATAAAACTATTTTTATTTGTAGAAGAAATAAATTAGGTGCCTTATAGCAATGTAAAAATTATGATACTACACAGTTCTAAATTCAGAATTTAATATTGCATAATATGTGTATTATTCACAAGGGAAACCAATTAGTTCAAATTTAACAGCTACTGAGATTGTACTCTAACTCTTAAAAATAAGATTCATCCTAGATAAGACCTGCATGCCAAAACATAACTGAAGGCCTATTTAAACAAAGATATCTCATGTATAGATTATGCTGAAGTATCTGATTTATAAGCTCTTTAACTGTCTCAAGGAAGTTTCCTCAATATCCGGAAATTATAGCAAGTTAATGGGCATAGACAAGAAAAACTAGTTTGAGCTTATCCTCAAATTTAGAAAATGTACCAAAATGACAACATATATTTTAGTCCTTAAAATAATGTTTAAACAGATTCAATATGCTAGATAGTATGCTGATTTATAACCTGGCTCAAATTTTAATCTTTAAGAATTCATGTTGTGCATCTATGGCTTTGTGATACTTGTTTTAAAAAATTGTATTTAGTAACAGGAACAAATCTCCTATGTGCAGCCTAGAAAATGTTTCCAGATAGAGTGAAATAATTTACATACTACTAATTTCTCCAAAATTTTATGTTCATATTGACTACACATTTGAGAAAATTGTGCTATTATCTCACAATAAAAACTAATACTTCTGAAAAATGAAATATCAGCTTAATTTGAAATTCCAATTTTCTGAATACTGTATTTTAAAATTATAACATTATTGTATCTATATTTAAATGTCATATTTCAACACAAATATTTCATACTTCGTTCAGTCATGAACCTGAAAAATATTATTGTTTACATGAACATTTTTTCTCCAGGTCACTCTCTTAGCATGTTCTGGCCAATTTTACTGATTTAATAATGTAGTTCAAACATCAGCAAAACTGTATTATTCAATAGATACATTTAATATTTACAAAGAAAATAAAGCAGAAATTCTCATGCTCTATGGCTTTGTGAGGATGGGGTCATAATAGTTCATTTTCATGCAATAGATTTGAGGCCAAGCAGTGTGCTGGATTCATAGTAGGAAACTCAATAACTATTTGTACCATGAGTCAACAATAGTTATTCCAAAACAGAGCTAGGAGCATAAAATATATCATTGCTACTCTGAAGATCTTTATGAAGGTGCTTTAAAACTTAATATAACTTGCTTCAGTACAGTAAGCAACATGTAAATTTTGTTAAACTTATAAAATATTTGTCAACAGTCATTACAAATTTCCTCTGACATATAAAATTCATACACTACTTACTTTTTAAAGATCATTTTTAATGTTTTAATATAATGTTTCCACATAAGTCTAAAGTTTTCCTATAAAAATCTTTTTCTATAATTCATTGAAGTTATTTTGGTCTTATTTTGAAAATCATTGTTTTTATTCTCCACTTTAGATCAAAATATGCAGCTTTAATTGCAATATAGTAATGTCATTTATTCTCTTCAAGGGGACAGGTAGAAAGCCAGGAATGAAAGCCAGAAAAAAGTCAAGATATTTGGTTTATATGTGATCTTAGGTATGCATAATTTATTAGCTAGTATCAGTTGATTATCTGCATAATATCTGTTCTTTCTTTTTCCTTATTAAGATAAAACTTAGGTGATGTGTCCACCTCAAAAAGTATATTTATTCATATTCTTTGTAGGGAAATAGAGAAATATAAAAGCAGAAGTTCTTGGGCAGATCCTGTTTTGCAATTAAAATGGCTGGCGTTCCTGCAGCCATCTTGCACATCAAGGAAGACTTGAGCATGGAAGTCTCATGCTCAGGATGTTGAAGCGGAAAGACAGAAAGAGTTTGTGAAACTGTCATTCTAAATCTGAACTGCCTACCTCCAGACTTCTTTAACTTTAGTAGGTCACTGCCATTTCCAGACTCTGAGTTAGCAGCTAAACACTGTTCCTAACTTTCTTAAAAGACAATATTGACACTTAATGAGTACAGTATGATTATAGCCTGGTCATAAAATGCTTCCATTACCTTATTTTAAACATTAGTCATAAATGCTTACTGATATCCAAGACTTGATTAAGAAGTAACTGTGTACACATTTTCCTTAATTCTCCAAATAGTTTTGGAGCAGCCAGGCATTAGGGCTTAGAAATCAGCAGTATATATTTCAAAGCATTTATATTGAGCTAAACTACTAAACAATGTTTGATTAACTGTGACAGATAAATCAATAACTTTTTAAAATATAATTTTGAAACTTACATGTTTAATTACGTGATAAAATAAGTGCACTAGAGTTACCTAGAATTTTCCTCTTTTCAATAAAAATGTGTATTTGAGTGATTTTTTCTCATAATACACATTGTGTGGGGTTTTTTTTCCCCCTTTGGAGAAAGTTATAAGTTTATCTCATCGATAAAATCTTCTTTGTTTTTGATTAAATAAGTATTTATTAAAAACCTCCACACAGACAAAAGATATAAAAGGTCTGATCCTAGACTGAGGGAATTCATGATATTGTCTCCAAATTGCGTGAGCAAAATGCGTAAGATCTGTTCTAATTATGTTATAATTTTGTTAATGCTGTCAATTTTTTTTCTAAGAGATGCCATTATAGATTGTGTCTATTACTTTCTACCTGTAAAAATTTTGTGAAAATTGAAAACATGAGCTGATATTTTGGTGCTGTATGCAATGCAACAGCGTTATTCATCAACTAGAATCTTAGCTTTCTCTAGATACTAGTCAAGAGCACCAATCCAAAGTGCTCTTTGATAGATCAACTGGGATTTTCTTTTTAGGATTGAAAACAAAAATGCGAACACCAGCTTCTTTCTCCTACTTCAATTCAAAACTTTGCCTAGAATTGAGTCTATTAAAAAGTGAGAGAGTAGTTTTGAATAAATATTTAAAATTATTTATTTTTGAGATCTTATTGGGAATAAGTAACTTTTAAATTTTTGGCATAAAAGACAAGACAGTATTTCTAGCACATCCAGACATCTAAATCAATACATCAGATTTTTCTTGTTTTAAAAATGTAGGCCAAAAATAACACATGCATTAATGTTTTATACTTCCTCTCATGAAAAAAAATCAAGATATTAAGGTCAAAATCATCTTCCAAAATTTATCAGTTTGTTATTTCTACAACAGAAAATGGTTTTTGGATTAGTGTGACATCTGTCCTTTAAGTTTGGAATAATTTTAGTCTTCTGCAATAAGCACACCATCACTTTGTATTAGAAAAATTTTCAATTTCAGATGATCAGGGTGATTGAATCATCTGGATTGAATAGGTTACCTATTGTCAAAAAATCATTGCTTTAATAAGACATTTTATTCTTAAGTCTTTTTGGTTTCGACTAAATATATAAGATATGTTCTGTGGACAATATTAAATAGCTGCTAGT